>NC_069707.1:14267348-14570378 GCF_023699985.2 Odocoileus virginianus
ATGGCATTTTTCACAGAAAGAGAAAAAATAGTCCAAAAATTTGTATTGAACCACAAAAAACCCCAAGCAGCCAAAACAATCTTGAGAAAGAACAAAGCTGGAGGCATCATGTTTCCTGATTTAAAACTATACTATAAACCCATAGTAACCAAGACAGTATGGTACTGGCATAAAGACAGACACATAGATCAAGGGAACAGAATAGATAGTGCAGAAATAAACCCACACATATGAGGTCTATTAATTTGACAAAGGAGCCAAAAATATACAATAGGAAAAGGATACTCTTTAGTCAATGGTGTTAAGAAAACTAAACAACCACATGCTAAAGAATCAAACTGGACCACTATCTTATACCATACACAAAAATTAACTCAAAATGGATTAAAGACTTGAACATAATACTTGAAAGTACAAACATAGGTGGTAAGCTCCTTGATATTGGTCTTGGCAATATTTATTTTTGGATTTGACACCAGAGCAAAGGGAGCAAAAGCAAAACTAAACAAGAGAGACTAGGCCAAACTAGAAAGCTTTTATATAGCAATGAAAACCATCAACAAAATGAAAAAGCAACCTACCAAACAGCAGAAAATATTTGCATATCATGTATCTGATATGGAGTTTATATCCAAAATGTGTAAACAACTCATACAACTCAATAGCCAAAAAAAAATCTGATTAAAAAATAGACAGAAGAGCTAAATAGACATTTTCTCAAAGAAGATATACCAATGGCCAACAAGTGCATGAGAAGGTGCTCAAACACCATGAACCATCAGGGAAATACAAGTCAAAACCTGGAGATACCATCTCATACTTGTCAGAATGGCTATTACCAAAAAGAGAAGAAATAACAAGTGTTGGTGAGGTTGTGGAGAAAAGAGAACCCTTTTGTGTACTGTTAGTGAGAATGTAAATTGGTGCAGCCACTATGGAACACAGGGTGGAGTTTCCTCAAAAATTTAAAAGTGGAACTACCACGTGATCAACAAATTCCTCTTCTGGGTATTTATCCAAAGAAATGAAAACACTACTTTGAAAAGATTTCTGCATGTTCATTGTAGCATTATTAACAATAGTCAAGATACAGAAGTACCTAAGTGTCCAACAATGGATGAATAGATAAAGAAAAAGTATGTGTATATATATAATAAATGTTATTCAGCCATAAAAAAGGAGGAAATCCAATCCCACCATTTGTGATAACATGCATGGACTTTGAGGGCATTATGCTAAATGAAATAAGTCAGATAGGGAGAGACACATCACAGTGGAATCTTATAAAAAAAAAAATCCACCAAGTTTAACGATACAGAGAACAAACTGGTGTTTGCCAGAAGCGGGGAGTGCGAAAATTGAGTGGACAGTCCAAAGGTACAAACTTTTAGTTATAAGATAAATAAGTTCTGGGGATGGTAATATACAGCATTCTATCCCTGAGCTTCCCTGGTGGTTCAGATGGTAAAGAATCCACCTGCAATATGGGAGACCTGGGTTCCATCCCTCGATTGGAAAGATTCCCTGGAGGAGGGCATGGCAACCACTCCAGTATTCTTTTTTTTTTTTTTTTTCATTTATTTTTATTAGTTGGAGGCTAATTACTTTATAATATTGTAGTGGTTTTTGTCATACATTGACATGAATTAGCCATGGATTTACATGTATTCCCCATCCCGATACCCCCTCCCACCTCCCTCTCCACCCCATTCCTCTGGGTCTTCCCAGTGCACCAGGTCCGAGCACTTGTCTCATGCATCCAACCTGGGCTGGTGATCTGTTTCACCCTAGATAATATACATGTTTTGATGCTGTTCTCTTGAAACATCCCACCCTCGCCTTCTCCCACAGAGTCCAAAAGTCTGTTCTATACATCTGTGTCTCTTTTTCTGTTTTGCATATAGGGTTATCATTACCATCTTTCTAAATTCCATATATATGTGTTAGTATACTGTAATGGTCTTTATCTTTCTGGCTTACTTCACTCTGTATAATGGGCTCCAGTTTCATCCATCTCATTAGAACTGATTCAAATGAATTCTTTTTAATGGCTGATTAATATTCCATGGTGTATATGTACCACAGCTTCCTTATCCATTCATCTGCTGATGGGCATCTAGGTTGCTTCCATGTCCTGGCTATTATAAACAGTGCTGCGATGAACATTGGGGTGCACGTGTCTCTTTCAGATCTGGTTTCCTCGGTGTGTATGCCCAGGAGTGGGATTGCTGGGTCATATGGCAGTTCTATTTCCAGTTTTTTAAGAAATCTCCACACTGTTTTCCATAGTGGCTGTACTAGTATGCATTCCCACCAACAGTGTAAGAGGGTTCCCTTTTCTCCACACCCTCTCCAGCATTTATTGCTTGTAGACTTTTGGATAGCAGCCATCCTGACTGGCGTGTAATGCTACCTCATTGTGGTTTTGATTTGCATTTCTCTGATAATGCCCACTCCAGTATTCTTGCCTGGAGAATCTCATGGACTGAAGAGCCTGGTGGGCTACAGTCCATGGGGTCACAAAGAGTCAGACATGACTGAGTAACTAAGCCCAGCAATGTACAGCATGGTGACTATAGTTAATAAAACTTTCTTGTATATCTGAAAGTTGGTAAGAGAGTAGAACTTAAAATTTCTCATTATAAGAAAAAAATTGTAACTATTTGTGGTGATGAAATGTTAACTAGACTTATTATGGTGAACATTTTATAATATATACATATATCAAATCATATATTGTATACATATGCTGTACAATGCAATGTCATGTCACTTATATCTCAGTTGAAAAGAGAAAGTGATGAAGGAGGATAAACTAGACAGGGATGATGTGGGATGTGGAGGAGGTTTGCTTACAATGTCTTGCTTTTGCTTGTATTTGCTTGTATTCGTTTGTAAACCAATATTACTCCTCCACTAGACACTGAATTCCCTGAGGCCAGATCTGCCTCTTACACATTTTTTCCATACCCTCCAGTATCAGACAGACCCTAGAGACATGGTCAAACTCAACAAATATCTATTGAGTTGACTTAAACTGACTCCTAACTAACAGAGTTGAAGCGGTGTTATCTCCTTTTATCACTGGATTTTAACTGCACTCATTCAAACAAATGAGGATCTTTCCAAGGCCAACTATGGAAAGGCAGCTGAGATTAAAATAGATATGAGAGGGGGATTACATGATTACCTCTATGGAGCATGTGTGACTTAAATAACATCAAGATATTTTAGAATTAAACTGTTAAAAACATTATGCTGATTACATTTTAGATCAATTAGCAATGTTTAATTGTTAACAACATATGGCAAATACAAAAACAATGTGGTAGGTAAACACGAAAGAAAAGTCAAAGCAAGCCTCTTACAGAGGATTAACTCTTTGGTTGGAATTATGCCTTTTCCTCTGTAGTGATTTTATATTAAATGGATCTTTACTATTTATAGGTTTATTCCTCTTGAGGAGTTAAAGATTTGTGGCTTAGCAGGCTTATAACACTGTTCTGTTGAACTGCTTTTGTTTTTAAGGAGCAATCATGATTTGAATATTTTGTTTTTCACCTTTCTCCAGTAGAACCCCTACATGTGCTTTCATGATTGAAGGTCTTGTTGGGCAAATTGATTTTTTCTAAAACTCCAACATGTGTGTATGTGTGTTTAATATTTTTATTGAGATATAATTCACATATCACATAATTGACCCACTTAAATTGTATAATGCAACTGAGATTTAGTCCACTAGATAATTTGATTTCTTTCTAATTTCTCTCTTCTTTTGGCCTCCATTTTTCTCTCTGCAGTTTACAGTTTCATATTTCCAGGGTTTGTCAGAATGCTACACCAAAGACTTTTACAAGTCAACCTGGTGGCATCTGCTGTTGAATAATGAAGGACTCATACCTGGAAAGAACCAACGGATACATAGCCAGAATATAAACTGGTAAAACCCTTTGCTCCCTGTAGTCTCATATCATGAATAAAACACAGTATAAAAGATAACCCAACACACTACTGTACAGATTAAAGAAGTTACATAAATGTTGGCTTCCTTTCTTTCTTCATCCAATTCTACAAGGTAGAGCAAAAAAAAAAAAAAAATTATGAACGAAGTCCTTGAGATCTGAGTGGGCCAAACAGGCATGCAAACCACTGCACACCTGGAAAGTTATGAGGGAATCCAGCAAAGCCACCGCAGTAACCAAAACCCTAACCCAAGACTCACTTTGCTGGTGAGTCGACCACTCCACCATCCCCACCCACTTGCTGCCTCTGCTAGTACAACATCCCCCTTCAGCAGAACACACATTGTTCAGAGAAGAGAAATCTAAAATGGGCGTGTAAAGGGAGGTCCTCCTCTTTATACCCAAGAAACCTTTAAACAAATTACATTCTGAAGTTATCAGCTTATTCCAAAACTTTCTTTTTTCACTCTTCCAAGTTAAAAAAAAAAATCTGCAAAGAATTTACATCAAATTTTACACAGGAAAAAACTTTAAAAGGCCAATAAAAAAAAAAAAAAAGGTCCAGTAAAAACATTGCTGGAAGCATTGTTTCATTTGCATGTTTTTATTTGCATGCTTTGTTTTCTGAAATACTGACAATAAATAACTTGAGCGTGTTCTTGCTTCTAGAAAATGACTTGTTTTTCTATTTAAAATTAATTTATGGTCTGAAAACAGTCAGCTATTTAGTAGAAGAAGCAAAATATCCTCTCCCAGGGCAGCAACCTGTTTTTCTCTTAAGGAAGAGAACTTATTCCTATTCCATGCCTACAAGTCAAAGAACTTTCTGTTGTCCAATATTATTTCCTACAGGCAGAGCCTCTTGATGCAGGAGTGATGGAAAGAGCCAGATCAACAACCTTCTGGCCAGACACTTGGTAGAGAGAATATTCTGCTTGTCGGATTAAACCCTGCTTTTTAAATGGATGAATAGTTTTGTTTTGTTTTTTTTTACCCTGAGAATGAATAGGAATCGAAAGAGAGTGCTTTGGCCTCCCTGAGAAATCCACAAATATTTCTCAGAATTTGTTAGCACGGATGGCGCCAGCAAAACAGAATTAGACAGTGCTCTGGAAACTGGATGGTCTTACTGAACTGGCAATTCACATTGTTTCCTCTAACATCACATCTGTCTTCCAGCGATAGTAAACTTTACTCCTGCGAAAACAAAGAGATCCCACAAGGAATGACATATCTTGAAGCTTTTGCTTCTGTTTTTGGTCTCTATTTTTCCAGGGTGAGCGCTCAAACAGGACTCAATGAGGAGGCGCATTCCTAGTTGACACAGTGGACATATTTTGTGTTTTCTGGTGCCAAAACACACCAAAGGATTAGGTGCTAGAATGGAAAATGAGTTTTCTCCATTTCCTGATGACTTTCACAGGCGTTCTTATTATCTTTAACTCTCCTCTTGTAAAACACACACACACACACACACACACACACACACACACTAAGAAAGATTACTGGGTTCTCTATTAATACTGTATAATAAGCTTTATTTCTTGGTTTTTGCAGAAAGAGATGACTGCATTAAGTGTTTGGAACTCACTCCTGCAGGCTATGGGGGAAGAATTGGAAATTGTGGGTAGGTTAACCATGGCAAGGATAAAATTAGCCTTTGAGCACATGACTACCAGGAAAGTTACAAACTACGAGAATCAAGATATCATGGCGTGTCATCAGGGCGTAAATCAAGCAATAACTCTTTTTAAATGGATATAAGATGGGAAATACGTCCTCTGGTCACAAACATGAGATGGCAACCCAGCAGATTCTTATATTCCTATAATCGCTAAACCCCACTTACTAGTGCTAATATTTGAGTAATTACAAGGAAAGGCTGGGATACATTCTATCCTCTTGATAGCCTTGGAAAGCACAAATGCCTGGATTTGCAAAGAAGGTTTGAGAAAACAGGACATCAATATGATCTACCGCAGATAAATCCCTGTCTCTAGTTAGCAACATCGGTAATCCAAGGGTGACAGGACTCCTTGGGACTTCTGGTTTTCACTCATCCCTGTGTCTGTGAAGATGTAAGGACCCAAGGGAGACTGACTTGGCAAAGGTGGTATCACCAAGCTTGAGATAAAACAAAAATGATCCAACTAACACTCATCTTTCGTTTACCAGCTCTCGAACACTTGGTTTTGAAACTCATGGATTTCTACAGCTTGTTACCAAAAAGTGTTTAAAATGTGCAAAAGGATGGGAAAAGGCAAAAGGGAGATCAGGATGACTGAGGCTAATCAGAGAACTGAATGTTATCAGAGGGACTGGGAGCCCGCATGTCAAAAACATAAACAGTGTTCTCATCTTTCACTCAAAAGCCATCTTCCAAATGTGTAAAATTTCAAGTGAGTTACTGGTCACAATATTTTTTACTGTTACGACTATATCAACGTCATCAAAAGGAGCTATCTTCTAATACCAAGAGAGTAATTTAATGATATTGAGAATTTTTTCATATTTAGGTAGATGATAAATAGAAAAGGATAGAAAATTTTATACTATAGGCCATAATTTTTAACATATTTAATATTAATTATTTATATAACTCATGAGGCTTCCCAGAGGGTGGCACATAGAAAACACAGGAGACATAGATTCAATCCCTGGGTCGGGAAGATCTCCTGGAGAAGGAAATGGCAACCTGCTCCAGTATTCTTGCCTGGAAAATTCCATGGACAGAGGAGCCTGGTGGGCTACAGTCCATGGGGTCTCAAAGAGTCTCAGTCACAACTGAGCAACTGAGCACATATGCACACATAATTAATATTTACTTATATATTTTTCCATTCACTAACATATATGTAAATGTATGTAGATCTTGAGGATTTTACTCGATAGTGGGTCTAGTGATGGAAGAAAAGTAAGATCCTTTGTTTATCCTCATTCAGAATTTAACAGGTCTGCAGAATATAAGCAGAGGTGTAAGCATGAACCAAGTACATTTAGCAATTTGAAAAATCCTTTCAAAACATATGTGTCTTGATTTCTTCAAAGTCTAGAAGGGTCTAAGCCAGGAATTGTTGAGTAGCTCTGAACAAGAAGTGAGTGAGTATGATGACAAGAACGGTCGAAATGACCATCATAAGATGTGGCTTCTCCTGACTCTGTCATGAGCCACCCGAGGGGCCTTGGCCAGTGAAATTAACAAATACTTATTGGGGATCATGAAGACTTTGTTCACTGGAGGGGGCAAAAAAGACAAACAAGATCTGGCTCCTTCCCACAAGAAGTTCATGAGCTTTAAGGGAAGATAAAACATATGATCATAACTTACAGGCAGAAGGAGAAGAAGAGGAGCAGAAACCAAACCTAGTGAGAACTTAGACAAAGGAAAGGCTAATTTCTGGCTGAAGAGGAGAGACTCTAAAGGTAGGTTTTTCCAGAAGAGTGACAACTAAAGAGAGCCTTAAAGAAGGTCCCAAGATTCTGACAATTCTAAAGGTACAGGGCCTTTCAGAAGCAGTGGGAAAAAATCCTTGAAGAGTGAAATTAAGTTCGTGGCTCTCAGGCTGAAGTCAGGGTCCAGGCGTTTTCGGCCTGGACAAGAGCTCACCAGGCTCACTTAATCCCCAGAACTCCTTTTTGGACTCACAATGACTGGCCTTCCCCGTTACATCATCGGCCCGGCTCTGCAGATGTTCGTGTCTATGACACTTGCAACAGGGATTCATGATTATCAAGATAAAAAGTCTAGAGAGTACTTACTAAAGAAGAGAGAAAGCCAGTGAAAGCTGAGTCAGGAAGCATCAGGATCGCAGCCGTGCCTTTCAGAGAAGTGTCTGGCAGCCCTCTGGGAAGAAACTGAAGGAAAGAGGGCTGATGGCCGAGAAAGAGACACAGTGGTGGCCAGGCCACACTTCAGGGAGGGATGGTTTGGATCTGTGCTAGGGGAGGTGTGGAGACAAAGGGGAGTGTGGATTGCAGAAACACAGAAGGAAGGAGTTGACAATTAACTGGATAATCTGGTGGGGGTTGGGGGAGTGGAATCCATGGTTAATTTGAACTTGACAACTTCAGTGTCTAGGTGAATGTTGATGCCACTAATAGACAGCAATAAAGAAAAGGAACAAACTTGATGAGGAAGATTCAGTGAGGGTTCTTGCGAGTCTGAAGAGTTTAAAGGATATTGAAACAGGAAAATCTAGAGTAGTGGTTCTCAACCAGGGATGGTTCTGTGCCTCCCCTCCTGCCACACACACAGGGGACATTTAGAAATGTCTAGATGGGCTTCCCAGGTGGCACTAGTGGTAAAAAAAAAACCCACCTGCCAATGCAGGAGACATAAGAGACAAGCGTTCAATCCCTGGGTCAGGAAGATCTTCTGAAGAAGGAAACAAAAATCCACTCCAGTATTCTTGCCTGGGAAATCTCATGGACAGAGGAGCCTGGTAGGCTATGGTCCATGGGGTCCAGAGTCAGACACAACTGAGCAACTTAACACACATGAAGAGACATTGGGGTTGTTATCTCTGGGGAAAGCAATGCTGCTATGAGAGCAACTATTAGGTCAGGTCCAGGGATGCTGCTAAACATCCTAAAACACACAGGATAGTTCTCCATAAGAGAGAACAATCCAACCAAAAATGTCAATAGTGCAGAAGCTGAGAAATCCTGGTCTAGAGGTGGTAGGAACTGCACATCTGGAATATTAGAAAGTATGAGTGGAGAGAGATGAGAACTCTTAGTCACTCACACTGCAATGAGAGACAGGGGAGAAAATTAACCACAGTGAGAATATGCAGAAAAGAGAGATAAGCAGATGCATGATAAAACTAGGCAATATCACCTCATGGCAAAGTGAGTTCATTGGGATGAAATCATATCTAAAATGCAACAACTGATGACTGCTTTCAGGAAGTGTGTACCCAAGAAGATAAAAATGGACTAGGTAGTCATCATGAAATCATAAGACAAATGAATTCAGTCATGAACGTCCCCCATCCTCAACCTTCAAGACACCTTCCAGTCTGTAGTGGGGAAACATTATATGTGTCTGTGATTTTCATTTGCAAATTTATTGTAACTCAGTCACAGAACCACACAACTGTAACAGGAGAAAAAAAATTTCTTTTAAGAGTAGAAGAAGGAGGAAGAGGAGGGGGGAAGAAAGAAGGAAGAGACAGGTGAAAAAATAAGTTAAGAGGAAAGCAAAGGAAGAAGGAGAAGCGAAGTGGAAGGGAAACATGACAAGACAAGAGAAACAAGAGAAGGGAAAGGAAAGAAAAGGAAGAAAAAAGAAGTGAGAAGCACTGTAGAGATCTCCTTTAAGGTAGACAGGACAGTGCGTGAGGGAAGTTCTATGGAACAAGACCAGTGGCCATCCTCATTCTTTCCAAAAAACTGTGATATGGGATTATATTCCATGGAAAGAGAGAGTTGCTTCTTGAACAGAATCATCACTGTTTTTCAAAAGCTATAATAATACAAAATGATGAAATGGTAACCAATACTTATGCAATTCTCCAGAATTAAATAAAAGTTGTCAGAAGTCTGCTCCGGGCCGGGGGGGGGGGGAAGGGGGGGTGGGGCTGGGGGTGGGGGTGGGGAGGGCTGGCAGGTATAAGGAAGGAAACCAGAGCATGACAGGGGATGGGAGGCAGTTTGGCTTTGAAAGGAAGGAAAGCACAGAGATGCATTGAGAGCAACCTGGCGACCTTGAGCTGCTGAGCAGAGGCATACAAAGTAGGCAAGAAACTAGAAAATGGCTCTTTCCCACTCACATGTTTATGCCATCCATAAAGACAAGGTATACCTGGAAAGAAAAGGTCCCAAGACCAAAGAAGTCATCACTGATGAGGAGGGAATGTGAAGAACACGTGCACAGGGCAGAAGGCAACATGCTATGCCAGAGCCAGACAGATCTTGAATTCCAATCCTGGCTCCACCATCGGCTCGTTCCATGCTTTCGAAAGCCGCAGAATGTGTCTGTAACTGAGCTTCCTTTCTGGGAAAATGGGAGTGATAAGGCTTCCCAGGAGTGCCCTGATGATTAACTGAGATCATGTATGGAAAGCCTTCAGCGCAGCAGCTGGTGCTGGGTAGGAACTCTGTCAGGGGTAGCTGCTGTTAAATAATGTCTAAATCCAATTACTCTAAGTAATGACTGAGTAAGAACAATAGGACTCACATTCTGAGTCAACCCAAATAGAACACGTGAAATAAGGTAGCTCATTTGAAAACTGAAATCTCCATTTTCAAAAATAAGCAAGTTAGCTTTTATGAATTCATAAAACTGGAAGGGGCCTTTGGAACTCTGATCAAATTTCCTTATTTAATGATGGAAAAATTGGAAGAGGAAATGAAAAGACTATTGTGGTTTGGATGTACGTGAACCAAAAAAATATTTTAATTACAGGAAAGTTACTCATCATTTTTTTATATAACACAAAATGAAGATGGAGTTCAAAAATTACAGCTCATAATGTTATGTCCATGCGTGCTAAGTCGCTTCAGTCGTGTTTGACTCTGTGTGACCCTATGGACTGCAGCCTACCAGGTTCCTCTGTCCATGGGATTCTCCAGGCAAGAATACTGGAGTGGGTTGCCATGCCCTCCTCCAGGGGATCTTCCCAACCCAGGGATTGAACTCATGTCTGTTAGATTTTCTGCACTTGTAGGTGGGTTCTTTACAACTAACACCCCCTGAGAAGCCCCCATAGTGTTATAAATATAAGCAAATACATGTGCATACATAAATCCATATATGTATATTATAAACACATATACAATATTCATATGTCTATGTTAGAAATGATAGAGCTAACCTGTGGAGACATCAGGCAGACAGTTAACCTTAGCTATCCATGAACTCAGGTACCCTACCTCACTCAAATTCACCCATTAGTAAATATATCTGATAAAGTTCTTAGAAGTTTCATGGAACGCTGAATAAAGAAGCTTCAGTACAAAACTGGTGATTCTCAGGGATGTACTTTCCCCAAGCTACAGCCAGATCACTCACCTGTCCAGGAGAAGGTTAGGAGCAAATAGGAGCTTCCCTGGATGCTCCATGGAGCGCCAGACAAGACCAATCATGAGGATCTCTAGCCAGGCACATTCCAGTAGGTGGACTTGATCATGAAGGGCCAGATCCACAAATCCTGAAACAAGACAAGAAAACTCCCCTGACTCCAATGAAAAAGAATTGCTGGTGAAATGAATGCAACCAGGGATTTAAATGGTTAGGATCTATTTTTTATTAGATGTTAAAACACAAAATATAAGCACACTTAGGAAAATCAAACAACTATTTTTTAAGCCTTGTATATCAACAAACATTAATGTGGCATTTTCTTAGAGTCATCTTTGCAAAAATATACTAACTTATGTAAGCCACTTAGCTTTCTATAAAGTTCTGAATGTAAATGGTGTTTACATGTGTATGCTTTTTACTTAGGCATTTCTAATAGCCTTATGTGATTATTATACTTCATTTCTGTTTCAGTTGAAGATATTTAGGTGTAAGAAATTTAAATTACTTGCACTAAACCAAATAGGTATTGAAGAACAGGCAGGACCAAAATCACTCAATTTCTACTTCTTTGCTGCATCACTAAGTCATGTTCTTTTTTTTCACACCATGTAAAAGAATAACCAATAAAATAGTATATGTACATAGATCACTTGGGAGAGAATGAGTCAGATGAAAAAAAAAGTGACATTCTGATTTCTTATTTTTTAATGCTTATTGGGAGAGAAAAGCTTTTTCCAATCATCACTGACAATATGGTGGATGCCTACTAGTAATGAGAAAGAGGAGGAGGATGAGAAGGAGAAGAGCGAGAAAGAAGAGGAAGATCAACTCACTGAACCTCCACTATGGGTTAGAAGCCATGCTGAGTACCACCATGCCAATTTTTAAACGTATTTACTATAATTTCTAGAGAAAGGAACCCACGGGGACACCATTTTACAGATAAGGAAACAAACATTCAGAGAGCTTAGATATCTGTTAAGGTCAGAGACAGGAATAGAGTCTCCAGAACCTATGCCCTTGACCACAAGTGCCACCACTTCTTATGAGCTGCAAGTAATTATAGACTTTGGATCAAGTGGCTAAATAAACCTAACCACACAAATTAAGACATGCCAGAGTGAGTGACCGGGGCATTGCATAAAGGAGATGTCCATAAAGTCTGCTGCTTTCTAAATCAGTTCCCCATCCTTTTCCCCAGGGACATCCCATCACATTTCTTTCCTCTCCCTCTCTGCCCCCAGCTCTTTTGTTTTCTCTCATCCATGAGAGTGGGTCTAGGATTTCCATTTTTCTCTGTCTTCTTTATTCTTTTATCACTAATATTATACTTCTATTAGTTATCTATGCTTGTATTTACTAAAAAGTCAAAATGTAAGCTCATTTTCTTTAAGCAGCAGTATTGATGTTTTGCCTACTGAACATTTCTTCTTAGGGGTGTTGGTTAAAAGAATCAGCACTGAACAATTAACTCACCATTTCTTTCATACTTAAGTGTCCTCTTTCATGAAATCCTTACCACTAAACAGATGATGATCCACAGAGAAAAACCCAAACTAGAGAAAGACCCTCTAGCCACTATTCCATAACCAAGCCTCATAAATTTTATCTTTCAAATAATGATAAAATTATTTTTGTTCAATCTATATGTTCACCACTACTCTATTTATTTAATTCCCAAGAGGCTCTCACCTTTTTGCCTGACTTCTTTAACTCAGCATAATTGTTCTGAGACTTACCTATGTTGTTGAATATAGAAACACTGTAGTTGACTCTTTTCATTGTTGAATATTTCATTGTATGGATATAGCCAATCAATAAATATAATTTTGTTATCTTTTCATTGGATCTTTGGTTTGTTTACTTTGGGCTATTACAAATAAAATTGCCATGAGAAACCTATGCACAATTTTTTGTATGAACGTATGCTTCCATTTCTCCTGGGTAAATATTAAATGTACTGTGACTGCAGTATATAGAAGGTATGGGATAGATATATTTTTAACTTTTTAAGAAACTGCTAAACTGTTTTCAAAAGTGATTGTTCCATTTGACACCCCTAACAGCAATGTGTGTCCAACTCTGTGCGACCCTATGGACTGTAGTCTGTAGTCTTCCAGTTTCCTCTGTCCATGTGATTCTCCAGGAGAGAATACTGGAGTGGGTTGCCATGCCCTCCTCCAGGGGATCTTCCCAAGCCAGGGATCGAACCCGCATCTCTTAGGTTCCTTACCACTAGGGAAGCCTGGGAAGCCTCCCTGCTCCCCCCTCCCCCTAGATCTAGCCAATAGATTGCTATTGGCTGCTCCCAGCCAATAGCAATAGATGAGAATAAGTTACCCTACCTCTTTAGCCAGTAATTGATATGGCCAGTCTTTTTCATTTTAGTCATTCTAATAGATATACAGAGGTTTCACACTGGCACTATGATTTGAATTAGCATTTCCCTAAAAATTAATGATATTGAGCATCTTTTCATGCTTCTAACAGGTCATTATCTTATACTATATTCACATTAATTATGCATGTATCTGTAAATTCTGCTAGACTATGTATTCATTAGAAGCACAAAATGCATGATTCTATCAAATCATGCTTTTTAAAAGTCTCAATTTATTACCCCTTCTGCTACATCATTCAGCCACGCCAAGTCCAATAATGGTGTAGCATTTACCAGAGAAAGAGTCTTCTCCCTGGAAAGAGTGGGTTTCACTCATTTCTGACTTGTAACCAGAGAGAAAATGGGCCTTTCTTGTTCATAAGAAAAAATAAAGGATTAAAAAACTGTGACTGGGTTTCAGGACTTTGGGGAATAAACCCCTACACACTGCAGTCTTGCACCCATAGTGTGCACTGGGTCAAAATGGACCAGCCTTGCTAGGAAGAAGCACTGTCTAGGGCAGCAAGGAATGCTTCTCAGCAGCCAACATTTAATAGGATAAACCAACTCTAGTGAGCAGTGCTTAAAAGGAAAGCTCACACGGAAGTTTTAATTCTTTGAACATTCACCCCAATCTTCGAGTAAATTCTCGGAGTAATTTTTTTTTTTAATTGAAGGATAATTCCTTTACAGAATTTTGTTGCTTTCTGTCAAACCTCAACACGAATCAGTCATAGGTATACATGTATCCCCTCTCTTTAGAACCTCCCTCCCACCTCCCTCCCCACCCCACCCCTCAGGGTTGATACAGAGCCCCTGGTTTGAGTTTCCTGAGCCATATAGCAAATTCCCATTGGCTATCTATTTTACATAAAAAATAAATAAACTACCCAGTAAATCCAACTCACTTTCAGAAATGTTAACATTCAAAAGGTATTCTCTCTTTTCTCATGACATTCCCTAATTGACATGGGGGAAAGTAATCATGTGATAATGTCACCCATAACGAAACCCAATCCATGCTATTCAATACCCTCCATGAGCCCCCAGTAATCACACAGGATGAGATTTAGGGGCCATCTCACGCGAGAATGGCAGCCATTGAACCACTT
Organism: Odocoileus virginianus; assembly: GCF_023699985.2. Taxonomy (NCBI): domain Eukaryota; kingdom Metazoa; phylum Chordata; class Mammalia; order Artiodactyla; family Cervidae; genus Odocoileus; species Odocoileus virginianus. The sequence continues at coordinate 14,281,830 of NC_069707.1, forward strand.
AAGTTTGGAAAACCAAAGGAGCATTTTCTGGTATCCAACCTTACAGATTAAACTGAATCATACTTTCCAATTCTCACATCAAAACTTCAGTGCTATTTAAGTTGGACAATTTTAGTGGCCTTTGAGGAGCCTCAGAAGCTCACCATAACTGTTTGTACCACAGAAGTCTGGTGATTATGAAAACTGTCCAAAGTACATCTGCTAGTAATAGTGTTCAGCCTGAATCCAGCAGAATTGCTGGGTCCTTCTGCTGAAATGATGTAGATCTCTCAGAAAGAAATAGGTGATTTAATTATCTTTCCCAGCTGTGCACATTGCCTGCAGACAAGGGTTACTATGTCTCTTGCAAAGGATCCTGTGCAAGTTCCTGGGGCAGGACTTCAGGAAGTGTGCAAAGACTGTCAATTAACCTTCCCAATAAACGTGAGGGATTCCAAAGAGGGTTACTGGATGCAGTGTCTCCTTTCTTCCAATATACTGACCTCAATATTATTTTAACCACACAGAAGCTAAATGTTCTTTTGGTGTGGAATAAATGTCCTTGAATACTCTAAATTCATATCCAGTGAAGAAAAATAATGTAATAAATTTCACACAAAATTGTACTGGGCCAACTTATCTAAAGGGGCTTCCCGGGTAGCTCAGGGGTAAAATATCCACCTGCCAATGCAGGAAATACAGGTTCAATCCCTGGGTTGGAAAAGACCTCCTGGAAAAGGAAATGGAAACCCACTCCAGTATTCTTGTCTGGGAAATCCCATGGACACCGGAGCCTGAAGGGCTATAGTCCATCGTGTCGCAAAAGAGCTGAACATGACTTAGCGACTAAAGAACTGTTTGTAGACATCAAGTTTTGATCCTTTGGCTTGTTTTCCTTATAAACAGGAAGAATAATCTAATATGCAACTTCAGTGGAATCTCCTATCATAACTTAGAGACATTCAATAATGCCTTTTTTTTTTGTAAGGAGTAGAATACCAAGAGCTTTATTATTGCTTTTTTCAATTTATTTTGAATCGAAGGATAATTGCTTTAGAGTACTGCATTGGTTTTTATGCCTTTCTTGAACACTCGAAAGTGTTACCGATATGAATTGGGAGCTTGTAGCATCTATGGGATATGAACAGAAGCTTCAGTGACAGATCTCCTTACAGTTGACACTTGTGATTCACACCCATCACTTGGGGACCCTTATCTTAGTGACAGTGACAAGGGCCCCCTGGGGCTATGGAATCCACACCAGTGGGACCGAATGCACTTGTCAAGAGTAATGGCAATAGTTGATTGAGAGCAAGTGAAGTCATATGCAAGGAAATCTCATTTTATAAACTGAAATTTTAAAAGACAGTGAACGAGGGCCTTTTCCTCTAGTCGGCATTCACAGGTCTAGTCATAGAGTACCCACAGATAGGATATACTGGAAACAGAAATGCCTTAAATCCCATTCCCCACTTGCTATGTGGACATAAATCTGGTGAAGCTGAGGGAGCCTTCTTTCAGAGCAAAAAAATTCTCTCTGTACAGTCAACCAGCTTATTATTTCCAGCCTCATCACCAAGTAAAGATATTCCTGCCTTCTTTCTTGGTTGCAAAGTAACTGTTCTTCCTCCAGGATTTTTAACTGAGTTTTGATTGTGAAAAGAGCTCGTGGCATGTCTCCCCCACCCCCTCCCTTGGGCCTCATAAGATCCTCTTCCCCACTCTGCTAAGGAGTGCCATACTAATTGCTTAATTTGCCTTGGCACACAAGAAACATTTAAAGCCTTACCCACTCTTACCGGGTGTGGCAAGACATTGAAAAGTGTGACGAGAGTCTAAGAAAAAATGACTAATGTAATATGAATGCCGGTTAAGTTCTGCACCGTGGTTGTGTAAAAGATAAACCAGTGTGGCTCTTCAGTAGAGGCATGAGAAAAAAAAAGAATGCTACAATAATTATATTTCTTACTTCCATGGGATACACTCTATTTAGATGCAAAACAAAGTAGAATCTCTCTGAAGAAAACATCAACTTTTTCCTGGGGAACAGTTCTCTCAAAACTCGAAACCAGGTGGTTGGTTCCCTTCGTAAATCCGCTGGAAAAAATATTAGTGTCCTGACCTTCAAAAAATTAATCATGTTCTCAGTCATATGATGACCCCAATGTTCTCCAAAATGTCAGTTATAAAATTGCTCGTTGCATTCTTTCTGTATTGCCCTAACTCAATGAAAGAAGATTTAAATAATTCATCTCTTTCCCCCTTGATACCAAAATAAAATAAGGTTAAAAAAAAAGAAAGAAAGGAAGAACTTAATGGAACATGAGGTTGTAGCACAAAACAGCTCCACATTGAATAAAACAGGATTTCTGGGATAGAACAGATAATATCAGAAGAGCCGAGATCCTAGGTCTCACGTCCTTCATTTTGTAGTTTTATTTTTCCTTTTCTCCAGAAGATAGTAACTTAATGCCATACTATGAATCATGTACCCCACGGTATAGCCAACTATAACCTTCCCCCTCCAAATAAAATTTTGGATTCTCTTTTATATGTGGCCTCATTATGGAAGGATTCATTAGAACTGTGATCCTCACCCTATATACTTAAAGACGTAAGCATTGAAAAATTCTTTTCAAAGAAAAGAGTTTAAGCCATTTAAGTAATGTCATGTACCACTCTCACCAAATATGTACCACGATTACAAAATAAGAGGTAACCGAGTATCACTTTGACACTGCATCACAGTGCAAGAAATGGGCCTCTGACCGAGCCTGCCCCACTTCCCATCCTGGGTATATTTTGGCTTTCCTCCCCTATAATAAAAAGAAGGTGTCCAGGCCTGTCTGGCACAATATCATGTATCCAAAGTCCTTATGCAAACACTGTCCTAAACATCCACCTTGCCAATAGCAAGTGGCCACTTTTCAGAGGTTATCCTTATCCTCAGGCCTGCTGGTTATTAGTTATTTCCAAGTCACCTCCCAAGATGGGACTTTCTGGAAGTTATACCTCCTCAGCACTCTGCAACAGAAGGAGGATGACAGAAGTAATGAAGAGAGGATAAAGTGAAAAGTCACAGACCTAGCTTGAAATTCTTCCGTGGCCCATGGCCAGTTATTTAAGGTCTCTGAAAGCTCTTCCCATCTGTAAAATGACCACTTAGGGCTACTGTTAACATTACGGAGTTAGCAGATGTTCCCGAGTACCACAGTTGCTTCTCAATGAACATTTGTTCTCGTCCCTACCTTATCCTGACATTCTGAAACTTCCCATCCAATAGGAGGGAAGACTGCTTTTGCAAAGCACCAAGAGAAATGATAGGCTTTAAGATGTTGTAGATTTAGAACTTCGAAATTCAACTGGGTACTTTGCGTTTGTCTTAAGTCATGCACATTGGGTTTTTTGTTTATTTTTTCTATTTATATGTTTAAAAAAAAACCTAATAAAAAAAATAAAAGACTTTCTGGACATCAAACGGCTCTTATGAAACAACATTTTCATGATTTAAAAGTGGAGGGAACAAGAGCATGTGGATTATATTTCTCCTAAAATACATATGTGGGAAAAAATGAAAAAAAAAACACGTTTGGGGTTTTGTTATACACAAAGCATTTCAAGATGTTTAGCAAATTCAGAATGCAGCTGTCTTTGTGCACCCCCAAAATAAATGGCTGATGATTTTCTATTGAATTCAGAAAACCACAATGCGCTGCCCCTTACTCACCTTGGGGTAGAGAGAATGGATCTTACCCTGCAGTAACTGCCTGCCTTGGGAAATAAAGTGGTGTTCTCAAAGCAATGCTAGGCAGTAAAAACCAGTGCGAAGTGAAGAATTGAATGCGACAAAGTTGATATTTTTAAAATATGTCACATTTAGCATAATTGACAGCCAAATTAATTTTGAGTACAGATTGAAGAATTCAGTCCAGAGGTTTTAAGGTAAACAAAAGTACTGTCTTTCCAAACTACTGGTACATCCTTCAGACACCCCTTACTCAGATAGATAGCCATACATTGAAAGAATTAGAGATGATGCAAGTCATGTGCATGCTCAGTCACTTCGGTAGTATCTGACTCTTTGTGACCCCATGGACTGCAGCCCGCCAGCCTCCTCTGTCCACGGCATTCTCCAGGCAAGAGTACTAGAGTGGGTTGTCATTTCCTTCTCCAGGGGATCGTTCTGATCCAGGGATCGAACTGGCATCTCTTGCATTGCAGGTAGATTCTTTACCACTGAACCACCAAGGAAGCCAGATGAAAGTCAAGGTATCTATATAAATCCATGAACTTTCCAGTTTTGACTCTGCAGCCTGACAAGGGTGCTGTGTTGAAGCTGACATACATGATGAAGACACTATGACATCATTAGTACTTCCTTCAGAACAGGAAAACAGAGCTTAATGCATCTTGTGCTGAGAATTATTTTTATATGCACAGATTCGAAGCTTTTGTTTATGGTACCTCCAAAAGAAAAACAAACCGTGCTGTTTGTGGTTATTCTATTACCCATTTTTGTCTTCCCCATTTTTATCTAAGTGAAAGAACCCACAGAGAGCTCGCTTGGAAGGACCTGAGATATTTCCCAGATGTCTCTCTTACAGTGCATACATGAGGGAAAGACTAAGTGCAAAAGACTGTCTTTCCTCTGAAAATATCTTACATACAATGAGTAGATTACTCACTGAGACAGAATATCCAAAGACAATAATTATCCTTTTTTTTTCATACTTTTAACAATAAGTAAGGTATATGATGACAAAGAAGTTGTTCATCAGGAGAAAAGAATTAATCTCACAACTATATCTGACTCTAGAAAGAAAAATAAGTCAAGACTTTCAGATATGAGGATCATACTTGGGGATCAAAAAAAATGTCCCTCAGAGAAAACAAAGCAGATGGCAACTCTACCTTGTTACCAATCCCATCTGTATTATACTCGAAGCTTTGGTTCATGAAGAGATGGTTGTCATGACAATAAGCATTTGAGAAGAGTTCTGGAGAAGCTGATGGGTTTAAGAGTGTCTCCTAGCTTCCCAATTTTCCCAACACACACAAAAATCCCATCCCCCTCATCCTCCAAATAAACAATTCTATTACTTCTTGTATTGGCTACAAAACCATATTCTATATTGATGCTATCAAATTTTGCACTCTCTCATGTCAAAATCCTCCTTGGAGGGACAAAACAGCTTTTTACTCTGATACAGCACAGCTTGAACGTGAACTGGTCTTTTATTTTTATTCAGCCAAGCAATTGTATTAACTACAGCTTAATTTTTTTCCCTTCCAAGCTCAGAAAGAAATCAATTTCAGTTTAAATGAGAAAGGGGGGGGGGGAGTTGAAGAAATTATTTTCCAGTTTCTGAGAGGAGAAGGCAAACTAAAGAAGGAAAAAAATTAATAAACTATAAAGTACTTAAGACTGTCCTTTGACATGCTTGTCAAATGGACAGAAAGGGCAGCCCTGTGCAGCAATTCTGAGTTCCCTGATAAAGAGCAGGGGCTGGCTTCATTTAAAAGTCAACAAGCACTTGTACCTTGGAACATACATTTTTTTTTTCCTGTCTACCTCAAAGCAGACCTACAGAAGCATCTCAAATACTATTGTCATCAGTCTGAGTTTTCCGGATAACCATGGGCTCCCAGTAAACACTACAAATGTCATCAATGCAAAGACCGAGAGGGAAGCAATCTCCTTTTAAGGGCAAGTCCCCCAAACAAATGAAAAATGATGATTTCCTCCTACATCCATCCCGCTCAAATCCCTCAGTGAAACCCAAATTGACCCTAATAATTGTAGGGGGCTGTTTCCTCATACACATACACACACACACACACTTGATTTAAAAGCTAGAGGAACACCTGTTGTTGCCAATTACCCAAGGACATCTAGTTCTAGAATGAATGAATTAGGAGAAAAAAAAAAATAAAAAAAAAAAGAGGCTTATTCTCCCTTTGCTTTAAATTGCAAGGTTAGAATGGGAGTTTTGCGAGCCCAAATTTTCAAGAAGTAAAAGAATTGCTGAGTATCAACTCACATAAGAATACCTCTACTGAGAAATCAGAGGACAAGGTCCAGGGCCCCGTAACAAGAAGAGGCAGGGCTGCAAGTCTGGGGATGTGGAGGCCTGAGGGTCTCACAAGCATGTGGGGGATTTATTTAGACAAGATTGCTCCCTCTCCTCCGGTCTTCTCAAAGTGCCCACAGCCCACATCTTTCCATTATCCTACACAAATTTCAGCCCCAGAAAGAACAAGCAACAAAAAGGGGAAAAAACAGATTTCAGCCTCTTCCACCCCATATCTGAAGTCAGCCTTTTCCACCCTGTATCTGAAGTCAGTGAACACTGACCTTAGCTACACCAGTGTTGAGAGGCCAAAAGGAGATAGAAAGTCAGAGAATATATTCCTTTCATCCACGGTGGATCCTTTTATAAGCACAGCCATTCTTGCCACTCCATTAAATAACCACTCTAAAAATAAAGTGGGTCACTAAGCAAACCTGAAATTCTCTAAATGCCAGTTACCTTCAAAGCAAGAATGATTCCATGTTTATGCTAACTCAATACAGCCCATGGCGTGGTATTGGGTCTCATCAATAGTGTTGACTGCCTAAGGTTTACAACAGGAACTACAACAATATTTTCCAGTAAAAGTAAAAAGAAGCTGCATTGGTTTTCTAAGGCTGCAATTACAAGGTTCCACAAACTGGGTGGCTTAAAATCACAACACAGAAAACTAGAGTTCTGGAAACGGGAAATTGAAATCAAAGTTGCTGCAGGGCCATGCTCCCTCTGAAGATTCTGGAGCAGCAGTGTTCCAGGCCTTTCTCTCAGCTTCTGGTGTTGCTGGCAACCCTTAGCATTCCTTGGCTTGCAGATGGGTCATTCCATTCTTCCCCCCATCATCACATGATTTTCTCTGTGTGTCTCTGCATCTTTTCTCTTTTTATAAGGACACCAGTCATATGAGATTAGGGTCCACATTAATCAAGTAGGAGTTCATCCTACTTGATTCCATCTGAAAATACTATTTTCAGATAAAGTCATATTCACAGGTTCTGGGGGTGAGGACTTCAGCATATCTTTTGGGGAAGATGCAATTCAACCCACAGCAATAAGAAACTGTAACATTCTACCTCTTACCTGGTCATGCTCAATATTCACCAATTATTTCTCGAGCATCTCCAATATATATAAACCCGGCAGGAGGCTAGGTACTATGGGTACAGAGATGGGACAATGTTCTCATTCTCAAAAAGCTCCTAGTCTACAGGGGAAGCAAAGAAAATGAACATATGCTAATAACAGCAGGTGTCGAGTGCCAAAACATAGGAAAATATCTGAAGCACGGACACTTTAATCTCTTGAGGTTGGAGAGAAGGCTACTCCTTGGGCTACTGCATACACTTTCCCCTCCTCCCAGCACACTCTTCCAAGGACTTCAGTGCTCACAGCCTCGAGATTAAGTTCTTATTCCTAGGGTTGCTCTTATCTGTGTGAATGCCTATGCTCTTTAGCATCACTCATCAGAATGGAAACAGACTGAACACGGGGACTATGTCTTGATGACATTTTACCTGCAGTACTTAATGCAGTGCCTGGCTGAGAAAAGGCCCTTAATAAACATTTCTCAAACGAATAGAGGTGGGGTGGGCAGACAAGTCAATGAATGAGATAATGAGTGTAAGTGAACTATTTCCAGTAGTAGGTGTAGCAATTTGAAGGACTTCCTGTAAGAAGGTATCCAGTATCTCAGGGAAAAAGAAGGGGAGCTTGTCTCTAGGGGGGAGAAGGAGCTGACAAGGTGTTGGGTTAGCAAAGGCAGCAGACTGAAATCACTGCTGTGGAATAGGCAGGAAGCAGAGCGGGAGGGTGAGTGAGACAGGAGCAGAGACAAAGGGAGACAGAACATGCTAAGGAGACAAGAAGAATACTTGGAGAATTCAACTGTTAGACCTTCCAGTCTCTAAAAATAAGTCTAAACGTGATCATGGATTAAAATAGGAATGTATCTTTCCCTTTAACTGGGAAACTGTCCTTTTGAGTACAGTGTTGCTTCAGTCTTAAAAAGTCTGTAAAATCTTTGCACAAACCCAACTTTTTTTTTTTTTTCAAACCCAACTTTTTAAGGAACAAGAAGTGAAATTTAAATACCCAATCCAATCACTAAAAAAAAAAAAAAAATGCACATTGCACATAAAGTATTTTTGGAGTACTTACAAGCATAAATTAGTTACAGAAAAATAAATTTCTTCACTTTTTTGAACATCTACCATGTGTCAGGCACAACATTAATGTTATGAACAAAAATTTTAATATGTCTTGGTCTCTGACACCAAAGCTAAAAGAAAAGACGGTCCAATTTTTAAAAAGATTGCACACTACTATATATAAAATAGATAAACAACAAGGGCCCACTAGGAACTATATTCAATATCTTGTAACAATCTATAATGGAAAAGAATCTGAAAAAGAGTATATATACATATATATGTATAAATATTTATACATAAATATATGAATAAAACTGGATCGCTTTGCTATTATACACCTGAAACTAATACAACTTTTTGTAAATTAACTATACCTCAATTATAAAATGGTTAAAAATAAAATAAAATAGTATCTAGGATCACATTAGAGGACTGTCCAGAGTTTACTGGACGCAACAGGACTGGCAGCTAATCCATAGCGGCAAGCCTTCCTCATATTTCTGGTTCAGGTCTTGATGGCATACTTGATAAAGGGGAGGCAAACCTACAGAGGGACTAGAGAGGGTGGAACATTCCTGGAAGTGTCCCTAGACCAGACAAGCTGGGGCACAGAGGAGAGGAAGGTGTGGTCAGAAACGGGGCTGGAGAAGAAAGACAGGGCCACATGGTTGTCATGGAGCTCAGGCTTCACTCTGGTGCAAAGAGCCACTGGAGGATTTTAAAAATAAGAGTATTAACTGGGGTGACTCGTTAGGACTTCATTCCACGAGAATGAACTGAAAGAGACCCACTGAGAAGATACAAAGCACGGTGAATAAAATGAATTTAGCAACTGATGAGATGAAAAGAGGGAGGGGAGGGGCCTAGCATCTCCGGAGGATCTAGATAGTGGAGTTGGCCATGTGATGGGCAGACAGAAGGAAGAGGAGGTTCTCAGGGGAAGGCACTAAGCGCCAGGTGGAACATACTTAGTCTAAGCTTCTTACGGTGCAACCATGTGGAAAAGTCTAGTGGTGGTCAGTCTATCAGTCGTGTCTGGCTCTTTGTGACCCCATGGACTGTAGCCCACCAGGCTACTCTGTCTATGGGGTTTCTCAGGCAAGAATCCTGAAATGGGTTGCCATTTCCTCCTCCAAGGGATCTTCCTGACTCAGGGATCGAACTCTGGTCTCCTGCATCACCTGCATTGCAGGCAGATTCTTTACTGCTAAGCCACCAGGAAAGGATCAAGTCTAGTGGATTGCTGAAAGAAGTGTCTGAGGCCGAGAAGCCTAGGGCAGCCCGAAATCATAAATTTGGGTTTTATTAAGAAGTAGGTGAGAATTGAAATCATGTGATTGATAGTATCGATTAGAAAGGATGTGCAGAGAAAAGGACACCAAGCTGCTATGAAAAATGCCAGTGCATCAAAAAGACAGCTGTTTATTCCCCCATACTGAAAACAATGACTTGATAACTTTAAAAAAGAAAATAAAGATCAGTATGGGACTGACATATGCTTTCTTTTCTTTGTACTCATTATGTCCAAAGTTGTTAAACAGATGTCCAGAAAGGAAAAAATAAACATCTGTTATTTACTGATTCTGGAAAAAAAAAAAAAAAAAACAACTCTGGCCATGCTTGTGACTTTTTATCAAAATACTTTCAATAATAAGAATTCGAAAATGGCATAAAATACACTGCTGCCTGGTCATTGCTGGCTGAGAAGCAACACTTCCATCCACTTTCTCACATTAGGAGATGAGCATGAAAAGATCACATGTGCTCTTTTTCTTTAATCCCAAGGGAATCCTGAGGGCAGACAGGGTCCCAGCCTCAAGGAGCCCCTGCAGCTGTGTCCTCTCTCCCCCAGGACCCTGGGAAAGTCCACTCAGACTGCAAATGCAGCCCCAGCCTGTGCGATGTTGTCACCTCATGCCTCCCAGAAGACCCTGCACCAGCTTCCTCTCTGGGGACAAGAGAGATGGTCTGACTGCACTGAGGGGGCCACCAGTCTTGGAACTGTCCACTGCTCATCCCAGAGGGGAGCAGGCAGAGCCGATGGGGTGGGTTTTTTCTTACAAACCTGACAACCAAGGTATCAACCTGGAATGACGTTTGAGGAAAAGGAAACTCAAAATTGCTTTGTCTATTTTGAATTCTTGGAACTAAACGTATTCCGAACATAACTATTTCTTCTTCTTGTGGAGACTATTGTTGTTTAGTTGCTAAGTCATGTCCGACTCTTTTGCGACCCCATGGACTGCAGCCTGCCAGGCTCCTCTCTCTGTCCATGGGGTTGAACCTGCGTCTCCTGCAATGCAGGCAGATTCTTTACCACTGAGCCTGCTGGGAAGCACTTTTATGGAGAAGTTGTCTTTATTTTTACAAATTAAAATTCAAGAGAATATCCATGCCCACTAAGTCTGGATTAGTCAGATGTCCAATCTATAACCCCCTGTCATAAACCCAAAGGAAAGGATTTTTTTTTTCCCTTTTCTCTTCTTACCACCTATGAAGTAGTTAGGGTATACTCCAGGCTATAATGGGCTAAAACTCTTCATCATACTTTCAACTGCTGCTGGTGTCAAGATCAGCTTCTCAAATCAGCCTCCAATCCACAAAGAAGAGTTGAGCCAGAATTAGACAAGGGCATGAAGTGGCTCTTTTGATTCCAAGAAATTGTGTTTATCATCATAAACATGGATAACACTCCACAAGGAAAATATAAACTATCTTCAAGACTGTAAAGTCTCTTGTTCTAACTATTCCAGATGACAAAGAGGAAATCATGGGATCACTAAAAAATTCAAAACCACTGCTCCATACCTTTCCCTCCCCACCATACACAAACCAATGGCACAAGCGCCAAATTAGAGGCAAGGTTTATGATTATTTAGTGAGGCAGAGGAGTAGAAATGTTTTCTTGGACTCACAGACATACAGATACCATCACTGAAAATGACATATCATTCTCTCTCTTGATGACAGACTAGTGAAGGTCCTAGAAGAGAATGAGCTTATTCCAGGAAATTGCTCATTGGACTCTGGTTTGCTCAGGCAATGCTAGAACAAAGAAAAGTATAAGCAGAATTACTAATATTCTGCAGGATTATTTAATTATGTTTCATATTTATACAAAGGAAAAAATATCTGTTGGCTAGTTTCTTAGAGGTCTGTGTCTTTCAATAGGATTTTTTACTTTTCCAATGCAGAATTAGAACTATGAAGATGCAATGTGAGATGGCGGGGGTGGGGTGGGGTGGCAATAGGCGTTGTTGAACTCAACTTTGCCACTTCCTAGCGATGTGACTTTGGGTGAATTATTTCATCCCTAATGCCTAGCATAATGTCTGCTTTTAATGTATTGTTTCAATAACTGAATTGCTCTGGGCTTCAGTTAATTCACCTAGAAAATGGGAATGATACTATCCCTACAGTATGTTGTGGTTAAAACTAAAAAAATTGACATTGTCTGGAAAATACTGGCAGTTGACAAATAAATAGTAGCTATCATTGCTTTGGTTCCTTTTGAATGATAAAAAATATGCCACAAATATTATGACATATTTTCTTTTTACACCATGCCCATGAGTTCCATCATCTAAATTTGTAGGTTGAAATACATTTATGACAGGATTCTTAAACATTTTGCTCAATTTAGAAGTCTTTGATAAACTCCATGGACTCTTCTCAGAATAGAGTTCTAAATACATAAAAGAAGATATTTTAAAAATCACAAAATAAAACCCGTTATACTGAAATTGGGCTTCCCAAGTGGCTCGATGGTAAAGAATCTGCCTATCAGTGCAGGAGAAGTGGGTTTGATCCCTGGGTCGGGAAGATCCCCTGGAGAAGGAAATGGCAACCCACTTCAGTATTCTTGCCTGGGAAATCCCATGGACAGAGGAGCCTGGCAGGCTACAGTCCATGGGGTCACAAGGAGTCAGACACGACTTAAGGACTAAACACTAAAACAAGACTGACATTCAGTTCTTTTTTAAGAACTCTGTGTTTCCATGGACCCTGGGTTAAGAACCCCTGGTAGGGGAGTGACAGCAGCCAGTGACTTCCCAGATACACAGAGGCTGCTGATAACTTCAAGCACATCACATAACAGCAGGGAAGTTCTCTTTCATCCCCTACTTTTCTTGGAATGCTCTCAAAACATTATTGAAGAGCAAGAATATTATAAACTATTGGAATGCTTTGTGCATAAGAGACAAAGAGATGAGGGAAAAAGTTATAATACAGATCTTGTTGAGTCGCTAAGTCATGTCTGACTCTTTTGCAACCCCATGGACTGTAGCCTACCAAGCGCCTCTGTCCATATGGATCTATTAAAACAAACAAAAACAAACTGCTACTTAAGAGCATTACAGGAATTGGCCTTAATGACTCATGTTCAGTGACTCCCTTCATAAGCTATTAATACTAAGGGAAACCATTTACACCCTTACTTAACTAAAGAATGTCTGTGAAAAATTTATCAGGATTTGAAGAGTACAGGTAAATGGCAGGTCTTAAAGAGGTAATTTAATGAATTATAAAATGACTTTGAGATATCAAAAAGCACATTCTATTTACTTCTAAGAGAGTAAAATCGACCATGAAGTTATACACGAAATAGGCAAAACCTCAAAAATACATGCTCTTCAACTTTCATATCTCTTATAAAGACATGTCAGATGTGTGAGTTTTTCTCCAAATGTAACTGGCCAGCTGAGAACTGGTCAGCAGGACAGGACCACCCACTTGGTCATTAACTTTGACACAACCATTATAAGGAGTGGCCAGGACAAATGAGGTAAGAAATGGCCACCCAGTCCACTTTGAAGGACTTCTAATATCCTGTCCAAGGCATCTTAGACACCAATAAAATTCAAATTTTAGGACTAGAAATGGAGAGTGAGGCCAAATCATCTGAAAGACATGCAGGTGTGTGATAGGATTCTGCTTGAAATACAAGGAGAATGTGAAGAATACCTAAACTTCAGAATGTGAGCTGGCAGGAAGAAAACAGTTCTTAGTCATAAAAACATGAAGACAAAAAAACAGTTCTCGGTCTTAGGAGAACTGATTATATTTGGCTAAGTGGACCAATGATGTCATCTTTATCTGAAGTTTGCAAAACTGTGCGTGATTAATGACATGCCTTCAGAAAAATGGAACTGATTTTCATTTTATATCAGGTTTTTATCCTTTCTGTCAGCCTTTGCCCAGTTCTAGAAGATACCACCCCTCTAATGGATGAACTTACTGGAGAGGAAGATGCAGGCTCACTCATCTTTGTTTTCCCCAAAGAACCCAGAACAGTGCTTTTCACAAAATTAACATTGAAAAAGATTCTGAGTAAATGTTTGCAAGGGTCTTGTTGCTGTTGCTTGGTCACTAAATCATGTTCAACTCTTTGCAACCCCATAGACTATAGCCTACCAGGCTCCTCTGTTCATAGGACTTTCCAGGCAAGAATATTGGAATGGGTTGCCATTTCCTTTTCTAGGAGATCTTCCCAACCCAGGGATTGAACTCACATCTTCAGCATTGGCAGGTGGATTCTTTACAACTGAGCCACCAGGGAATTCCCCTTGGAAGGGTCTATGAATCAGTTAAAAAACATAATGCTGATTTCATTGGCAACTATAATATCCTAATGGTAGAATCTCTCGGGATAGGCCTCATTATCTTTGTGGCTATATGTAAATAGCATGTTTACACATACAATTTACCTAGCCATTTACTACCTCCGTTTTGGAATGATTTAGAGAAATAACAACGAGAAAAAGAATAGTCTTAACTACACAGAAAATATGAAAGCAGTACATCTGAAAGCAAATAATCTTCCTAACAACAAAATCCTAGCAAATACCAAGGAGGGCTGGGATCCCCTCAGCACTTCCAGAAAACTTCAGGAACACCTCCAAGTGCCCTTTCTCTCCCCCTGGCTTTCAGTGGCCTGTTAATCTTTTCAGGATGGTGGTGGCATCTCTAAAGTTTTTCCATTCCCTTTGCTTTCATTTCTATGTTTTTCTCTTCTGCTACTCCATCCAATGGACTTTTAGCAAAGTGAGCTCGATTTGAGTTTTGAATTCTAACAAAAATTTCAAATCACTTTTGCCCTACTAAAAGCACAGCCAGTGTCAAGAAAGAGGCAGACAGTGGAATGACAGTTTGTTGAGAAATAACTTAAATTCCTGGATCAATCAGCTTCCAGCAATCATAGTTATTCTGGACATTACTTCTCAGGGGACATTTTTCTTGTGATTCATCAGTATTAGAGCTTGTAATGGGTTATACTTGTCCACTTGAAGTTCTTACAAGCTACAGTGTTAACCCTCTGGGATTCTTTATGTCCTCTGTCTCCTTGTGTAACACTGGGACTGGGACTGAAAAGAAGAAAACAACTTTTTTTTTGGATCAGAGTGTAAAAGCATTCTAAGTTTCCTAAGGTTATTACCAAAAAAATGATTGTGGAATTTGAGCACAACAGTTTGGGTTTACAGATATTTGATGTCTCAGTTTCTATTTCATGAATGGGCTACCACAGATCTTTTCATGTACTAGTTGATTGGTAAATTATATGTTAATTGAATGGGCAAAAAATAAATGAGTATATAATGAGAAAACTAAGGAGCCAAATATATATTAATACTGATTTTCCCCAAAGAATGATCAAATCTAGTCTTATTAATTAAGATTGGGCAAAAGAATCAACAGGGAGATGCTCTTCACATTGTCTTCTTGTTTTTTTATTTTAACATTTTGCCTTTCCTTTGGCCAGGATGAGGAAGGGCATTTGGGTAGGAAGAAAATAGCACCGCTTATGAAAGATTATTTGTCCCATTTTGTCAGCTGGGATCAAGTATTAGAATAAATGCCGGTCAGATGGGCTGAAAACCTTCTTGTCACTCCAATCTCCTTTGTCTTTACTAAGGAGACAGTGGCTTCCCACCTGTTTAAGATGATTCAAAGGATCAGCCTTTCTGTACCTTACTCCAACTGTGACACTTAAGAGATTAGTTCACGAAAACCAACACAACAAATGTGATTCCCCCAAATATTCATTGATGATCTGTTAAGTTCAAGGCATGTATTAGGGACTGAAATTAGTGCACTTTAATTTATTTTGTATATTGGGTTAGACCCCCAAAGTTCTAATTTTGCCTCTATGGACATGTTTATTATTCAATTGTTAGAAAGTAAATGATCTATAAAGAGTTATATATATATAACAAGGTCTCATAGGGTCAGAATGAGGCACTGCAAGACTTGGCACCCAATCCTGAGGCACAACCTACAAGTTTAAAGCATTCTGAGGAGAGGAAAAGCAATGGAGAAGGGGTGCACTAAGGCGGAGGGGGTTGGTGCAGACCATCAGAAACGATGGAGACGTAAATGAGAACATGGTGACACAAGACAGTGGGGCAGAAGAAGCAACATGGAAACCACACAAGCAGAGACTTGCCTGGGCATGAGTATAACACATTGAGATGACAGAGAGGTGGCTGCTCTGGCTAAAGCAGAGGGTATGTGCTGAGAGAAGGAAGCATTTGTCCAGGGGAGTGTAGTCAAACTGAGAATCGTCTCAATACTGTGCAGAGAAGTTTTAATGTGATTCTGTGGTAACCACAGTGGTAACCACGGCCGGCAGTCATGATGTCCTCCTTTTTTATGGACAAGAACATTGGTTCAAACATACTATAAGGACTAATATGATGAGCTGTTTATGAGAAGATATTACTATACTTGATAGGCAATGTCTTTCCCCAGAGGAAACTTCAGTAGATTAGATAATATTCAGTGCGACACAGGTGTGAGCCCTTAAGAATGTGACCTCTGGAATATTGACTCATCAACTTCATAGTGGAGAAACTTTGAGAAAGCTACCTAATTTTTCCATGCCTCGGTTTCTTCATCTGAAAAGAAGAGAATAAAAAAAAAAAAAGAAAAAGCCCCTTCCTCATAGAGTTGCCATGATGAGGAAACAAGCCAATAAATAGAAAGTGCTTAAATAGTGCCCGCTGTCTGGTAACCATTCATTAAGTGGGAGCTTATTAATAATCACAGTACTCACTAGGATTCAAGGTGAGAGAATCAGTTTGCCATGTAAGGAATTTTGTTGCGAAGGTATTCAGGTTCCCCTACAATTCTTGCCAGTTAGGTGAAATAAATCCAGTAAAGTAACCGTATGGATGATTCAGTTTGCGAAGGTTTGACCAAAAAAATTAACTTAAGAACACAGTATATTTAGAATTTCAATGCTGAACTTTAAAATGCTCTCATCAAATAATAGACATACATTTTAAATCATAATCTTATATCATTTCCCATTTGAAATTGTCTCTTAATTATGAGCTTATGCACCTAGAAAAGTTGTGTACAATTCTCTTTGCTATCTCTTAGGTGCCTTCTGGCACATAAGTGCTCAATAAATCCTGGATGGGTGGATGGATGGATGGATGGATGATAGATGGTCAGAAGGAAGAAAGACAAGCAGTTGGGCTGATCAGTAAGGTAAGAGTTATTTGCTTTTCCAGCATGGGAAATCAAAAACCCTTTGACAGGCTCAGGAGTTAGGTATCTAGAGCAAACACCCCTGCTACTAAAGGCTAATTTTCACGCAGAATGTTGACCTTGAGAACGTAGACGCTGACCCATGAGCACACTGTGGCTTCTGAGTGTGTGCCCATCTGTGCCTTCTCTACTTGTGGATCCCCTCAACACGATCCCATGTGGAGTTTGTGAAATGCCGAGGATATGTGAGGGCACGTGAAAAGCCTAAAGATTTCTTCTTTGCATCTGGGAAAATGACATTATTTAAATAGAATTTTTAAAGATTCATTTTAAGTCAAGGTAAGAAACCTGCCTTGGCAAGTGGGGAAATTGATCCTTTCAATGATAAATTCTCAAATAAATGTACCCTAAGCAAGAAATGGGCAGGCTTAATGAATCTCTCTCTCTCCTATTCTCTCTCTTGCCTCTTTCTCAATGAGCACCTCTCTCCTGGTTACAAAGATTTTTTTAAAATGTGATTTAGTAAGCTTTCCACTACTGGTCACAACATACCTTACTGCATAAAGAGAAAACAAGAAAGCCTCTTTACTTATTTTGACATAGTTTCCTGGACTCACTTTTGATGGAGGGCTTTTGAAGCTGCTTGTTGTCACACATGAAATAATAAGTGGGATGGAGTTTAAAACCCACAGGTCCTGGATCAGCAGCTTGAGGAGTGTGTTAGGACTTTAGTGGGCTCTTATGCTTTGCTTTCACTTTATTGGGAGGACTATTTTCCATCTTAATTTAACAACTTTTTATTGAGTATATATATGCCTAGGATTTCTTGTGGGCTTCATAGGTCACACTAGTAGTGAAGAATCCTCCCTCCAGTGCAGGAGACATAATGAGACATGGGTTTGCTCCCTGGGTCTTGAAGATCCCCTAGAGGAGGGCATGGCAGCCCATTCCAGTATTCTTGCCTGGAGAATCCCATGGACAGAGGAACCTGGCAGGCTACAGTCCATAGGGTTACAAAGAGTCAAACACAACTGAAGCAACTTAGCACACACACACACACACACACACACACACACACAGGGTTTCTGGTGCTCACCAGGAAATAAAAAGAGGAGACCAGAGATTATATTTGGAGATTCACATATAAATATAAGCATATTCTTTAAAACTATCTGAAGTTGGAGCCTTTAATTGTATTGACCTCACAATTAGACCCAATTAGCAAGCAAGGAGGGCTTCCCTGGTAGTTTAGCTGGTAAAGAATCCACCTGCAATGCAGGAGACCCCAGTTCGATTCCAGGGTCAGGAAGATACCTTAGAGAAGGCATAGGCTACCCACTCCAGTATTCTTGGGCTTTCCTGGTGGCTCAGACGGTAAAGAATCAGCCTGCAGTGTGGGAGACCTGGGTTCGATCCCTAGATTGGGAAGATCCCCTGGAGGAGGGCATGGCAATTCACTCCAGTATTCTTGCCTGGAGAAGAATCCTCATGGACAGAGCAGCCTGGCAGGCTACAGTCCATGAGGTCACAAAGAGTCGGACAGGACAGTAACTCAGCACAGCACAATAAGCAAAGAAGATAGTTATTTATTTCCATTCTTCACATTATTTGGGGAAAGAACCATTATATGCATTTATGAGACACCCAAGTAGCAAAGAAATAGATGCTTAAAAGACAGATATGATATAGTTTTTGTAATTTATATGAGTAATCCAAGAGCCTATTAAAATGATAATGATATACAGGGGGGACACATTCTTAAAAGTTCTGCCAACTGGAGGAATACAACATTAACCAACCAAACACTTTTCACAGAATTCCTGGAAGACAGATGATTGATGGGTGGAATGAGATGAAGCAGGGTAATAGAAGCCTAGCAGAGATCTGAAATCCTAGGGCCGCTGCTCACAACAAAGCCCATCAGTACTTAGGTCAAAGGACGAGAAACAATCCGCGAGGAAATGTAAGTGATCTTCCTGAAAAAGGTCAAGGCTTCCAGCATGAGAATCCTTCCCTGTAGGGAAGATGGGCAGGCAGCAACTCTGACCTGTCTTCTTCCTGAACTATCTTCTAGACAAAATAAACCCAAGAGCAGGCATATAACACACACACAAGCACATGCACACACACTTGTGTGTGAAACAAAAATTGACGGGTGGAGAAAGGGGAAGGGAGAAGGAATAGAACAAATGATGTATATTCTTCATCTTCCACAGCAGGAAGTCAGGACTTTCTGTTTGCTGTGAGAGATACAAGCAAATCATTTAAAATACGGCCATAACCCCTGGTGCTCAGACGGTAAAGAATGTGCCTGCAATGCAGGAGACCTGAGTTCCATCCTGGGTTGGGAAGATCCCCTGCAGGGGAAATAGCAAAGCAACTCCAGTATTCTTGCCTGGAGAATTCCATGGACAGAGGAGCGTGGCAGGCTACAGTACATGGGGTCACAAAGAGACACGACTGAGCAACTGACACTTTCACTTTCATAGCTGCCAGGAGAACTGATGAATTAACGAAGGAGTGACGAAAAGGTGGGAAGGGACTCTTACATTTCTAAAATGTAATACCCACATGCACTTTAACTTTTTGCCTTTTACATTATACCTAACGAGGTTTTCAAAAATAGATTTTCTAAAAATAACTACTTAGCCCATGAAATGTGCAATTTACCTATTTAAAATCACTTTTAATCATAGAAACAATACTTGAAAATAGTAGCCCCTCGGTGCTCAAATTATTACAACCAAGAGTGGACAACAGGTTCTGAATCCAACTGTCTGCTCAAACATGGCTGGAGCTTAGCAACAGAGGTCAAAAATCACTTTGTGTAAAAAACTTTGCACTTGTACACATAGATGCTATAATTGCTCTCTTTAGCCTAGCTTTCAATGCCAGAATCGATTACCAAATTTGCTACTTCTAGTGTTTTGGTCCCAAATTGAATTCTACTTAGATATTTTAATTTCTCACAGTTGGTTTTGAATATCATCTCAGCCCACATTTCTCAGAAGATAAGAGAGCTCTATTAGTGATGGGAAGTAGCCTTATTAAAGACATCCAATGAGAAAATAGACATATGGATTAGATTTTAGGAAAAGCTTCCTGTAACCAGAAGGATTATGAGATACTGAAAAACATAATCAGGGATGCCATGGAAGTCTCCTTTACTGAATATTCTAAGGAGTAGGCAATTATCTTGTAGAAAACAGTTTTTCTTGAGAATCTTTCTAGAATTACCAAGCTGTTTCTTGCCTGTTTTGCTGGTGTCTTTGTTTGTTTGTTTGTTTGTTTTGCCTAATGTTCAAGGAGAGTTGGTGAAGACAAAGCAATAGGCAAAATCTACAGTCAACTGGATAGAAATCTGCAAATCTGAGAGCTGACTTGATCCATACTAAGGACTCAAAATTGCAAAATTAAGTAACATGTTGATGACTCTATGAGTGTCTTCACTAGCAGCAGAAATGATTCATTTGAATCTAAGTCATCTTCTGTTTGCCTCAGGGACAGGTCCAATATCCATCCCAACAGAACAGCAACCACTCCCACCACTGCCCAGGTATTAAAAGAGCCAAAGACAGGAACAAGATTTAGCTCAACCCAAGAGCGGACAGTTGAAATACCAACAAGCAAATGACTACTAGAGCTAGATGCCACAGGAAACCTTCAGTACAGGCCATGCCAATCACAAGCAATAATAAAACAACAACAAAACAGTTTTTTTCACTGGAAATGAATAACCAAAGTAAATTTGCCTACAGCTCGAAAAAGTCCTATTCCCAAGAATCCTTTGAACGTGACAAGCTAGAAATCCGAGCTACAGAGGCTAGGCATTTTGGCACACCCAAAATGACACTTACATCTCTCTCTCTCTCTCTCTCTCTCTGAAAAACAGGCCCATGAATCATAGTTAGACTCTAAGCTCCTTAAGCTCAAGGGCCATGTCTAGCTAACTGAAGCCCCAACACCTAGCCCCTGCATCTCACATGATGTGTGTTCAATGACTCGCTGTTAAACGATTCAATGAGTCTACTGTTGCTACTTACACGCTTCCAAGAGATCAGATGGAAGTGTTTTCCCCCCTCCTTTCTCCTTAGTAAGTTTCTATTGGGTTTTCAAGATCCACTTCACGGATTCCTTCCTTAACTTCCTAGAGCTCTCTGCTCATGCCTCTGCTATAGTACTTATCTTACTGAGTTGTCATTCTTGAACTGCACTACCCAGTATGATAGCCACTGGCCCCCTAAGCTGTTGAGCCTTTAAAGTGTGGTTAGTGTGAATAAGGACCAGAACTTTTAACTTAATCTTAATTGGATTAAATTTTAAAACTGATGCTCAATCCAGTTTGCAAAAACCTCTTATTTGGATCTACTTGGGTATGTAAACCTACTTTTTTCCACCCTAAAATTTATGAAATCTAAATAGATATTTAAATACCCTCAATGAAAAGTTACCATCCATGCTAAAAGTGTAAAATACAAAGCATATTTCAAATACAAAACAAAGAATGCAAACTGGCTGATTCATAATATTTTATACTAATGACACATTGAAAAGCTATTTTGGACATACTGAATTAAATAAAGGGTTTCCCAGGTGGCGCTAGTGGTAAAGAACGCATCTGTCAATACAGAAGACAATCCCTGGGTCAGGAAGATCCTCTGGAGAATGGCATGGTAATCCACTCCAGTATTCTTGCCTGGAGAACCCAATGGACAGATGATCCTGGTGGGCTATGATTCACGAGTTTGCAAAGAGTTGGACATGACTGAATAGTTTGGACATACTGAATTAAATACAAGATATTGAAATTAATTTCATTGATTCCTTTTCACCTTTTTAATGTGGCTACTAGAAAAATTTAAGTTACATATGTGACCTAGGTTACATTTCTATTGAATAAGCATTGCTGTAGACTATTCTATGAACACTTCTTAAATGCTATCACTAAGATTAGCATTTTATATGTTAAATCTGTTTTACCAGTAAGGAAACAGAAGCTCCTAAATAAAAGTCATGTAACATCGCCTGGAGCAAAGTTGGAGTGGGATTTGACCCAGGTCTCCATGGCTTCTGAGTTCCAGCCCTCACCTGCTCTTTGTTTCTGGTGTGTACTTGTTCAGTTCAGTTCAGTTCAGTTCAGTTGCTCAGTCGTGTCCGACTCTTTGTGACCCCATGAACCACAGCACGCCAGGCCTCCCTGTCCATCACCAACTCCCGGAGTCCACTCAAACCCATGTCCATTGAGTCGGTGATGCCATCAAACCATCTCATCCTCTGTCATCCCCTTCTCCTTCTGCTTGCAATCTTTCCCAGCATCAGGGTCTTTTCAGATGAGTCAGCTCTTCACATCAGGTGGTCAAAGTGTTGGAGTTTCAGCTTCAACATCAGTCCTTCCAATGAATACTCAGTACATGTTAGCTTGCCCATTAAGCTGTGAGGTCTTTCAGAGCACAGAACCTGCCTTAATCGTATTTCTGTCTTCCTCAATTTGTACACAGCGGGCAATCGGTGAATGCTTGTTGACTGAATGAAACATGAAGTGAATGAATTAAATGGGATTATCTATGTAAATATATTAGTATCATATGAAAAGAATCCACATAATGTTAAACTCAAGTTTAACAATATGTAGAGGATGAAGACACATCTGATTTGCCTGTAAACACTGAAGAACTTCTTAGTTTTGATGTTTACATTTGAACAAAGACATACAATCCTTTTGAGGAAAACATGTTTGTTATGAACATGAAAGGTTTAGCCTAATGACAGATGGATAAACTGCTGAGAAGGCAAGTTGGGCAAAGGTCTACCAAGAAAGCAAGAGATACTAAAAGTTTTCACACATCTGAATTTTTAAGTTCAATATAGTTGAACCTGCTCAAGCTAGAGGAGCAATAACTTTATGTGAACAAAAGAACCTTATACTCTTAGGTTTATATTTCACAACAGACTTTTAAATAAACATTTGACACATATTTCTCAAGTTCATTCTGTTGGCCTTGATCTGTCACTAAGGAAAGTCTCATGCTTAAATGTAGATTTGGTTTACAAGGTAAAGCTCGTGATTTATAAGAAGAAGGGCATATGGAAATTTTAGTCTTGATGTTTTCCTTAGATGAAAAGCTTCTGTAATACTATTTTCATTATTGTCATTTACTCTGTAAAGAATTCAATTCAACCCCACAAAAATTGATCAAATACCTCCTGGGTGCTAGGTGCTGATTATTAAAAAGTGAACAAGGTCATGAATAAGAAACTCCTCCAGATCAATGGTTTTATCATTTCTTTCCATTCTTACCCACTACTGAAAATTTGTCATTACTTTAGGAATGGAAATATGGAAGAAAACATACAACAAGTTTGTAAAGAAGGAAGGAAAGGTAAAATACCTCTAAACCTTAAAATGCAAGTATAGGAACAGGAAGAGTAGACCCACTGTACAATTACACATAGAAACTGCTCAGAACATCCTGTGCAGGACATGAGAGATGAAGCATAACCCTAGAGTTCATGGTCTGGTCATTCTTTCTAATTATTAGAAAATAAAATTAGTCTCCTACTAAGACACCTGCAGCCATTTTAAAACTTCAGATGACTCCAGTTTGCAAAGCTCACCTATCTGAATTTCTTTTGGACAAGATAACCAAGACATGTTGGATATTAACAACTGCTGGTCTAATTCTGCCTTTCATGACTATCCCAAAGAAAAGATCTTTATGGTAACTGACTATGCCAAATAGTTATCTAATTTTTGTCACCTATTTAGCAAAAAGCTTTAGACTATTTAGACAAAAATGATTTTTGTCTTCTATTTAAGAAAGAATATATAGTCTTTCCTTCATTTCTTCTTCCCCTCCTCCAAGACAAGAAATTGTCCTTGAACAAATGCCAGATGCTGAAAATTATTCAAAGCATTATAGTAACACATCAAAGAGAGAAGAGATCAGGAAATTAATCGCAACAGTTTCTTTTGAACACTCTAACTTAACTGGTGTGTAGGAGTGGCAAAATCCAAGAATGCAAAAGGGGAGGACTTTTAGAAGAATACAAATTGCAATGTAGCTGACCATTTGAATTTATTTGCTTGTCTCGTAAAATTAGCAAGCAATGTGTTCTAAGAAACCCATCACTTACTAACCAACCAAAGGGCTATTATTTTTCCTAAGGACCCTTCCAAAATGACAACTAAAAGTGCATTGCTCGTCTCAATCTTTCAACTGCTGCTGCTGCTGCTAAGTCACTTAAGCCATGTCCGACTCTGTGCAACCCCCATAGACAGCAGCCCACCAGGCTCCCCCATCCCTGGGATTCTCCAGGCAAGAACACTGGAGTGGGTTGCCATTTCCTTCTCCAATGCATGAAAGTGAAAAGTGAAAGTTAAGTCACTCAGTCGTGTCAGACTCTTCGCGACCCCATGGACTACAGCCTACCAGGCTCCTCCGTCCATGGGATTTTCCAGGCAAGAGTCTGGAGTGGGTCACGATTGCCTTCTCCGCAATCTTTCAACTACCGACATGCAAATATTGAGTAAAATAGCTGTCATTAAAAAAAATTATGTAAGAGACACCTGCACCCCAATGTTCATCGCAGCACTGTTTATCATAGCCAGGACATGGAAGCAACCCAGATGCCCATCAGCAGACGAATGGATGAGGAAGCTGTGGTACATATACACCATGGAATATTAATCAGCCATTAAAAAGAATTCATTTGAATCAGTTCTAATGAGATGGATGAAACTGGAGCCCATTATACAGAGCGAAGTAAGCCAGAAAGATAAAGACCATTACAGTATACTAACACATATATATGGACTTTAGAAAGATGATAACGATAACCCTATATGCAAAACAGAAAAAGAGACTCAGATGTTTAGAACAGACTTGTGGACTCTGGGAGAAGGCGAGGGTGGGATGTTTCAAAAGAACAGCATTGAAACATGTATATTATCTAGGGTGAAACAGATAACCAGCTCAGGTTGGGTACATGAGACAAGTGCTCGGGCCTGGTGCACTGGGAAGACCCAGAGGGATCGGGTGGAGAGGGAGGTGGGAGGGGGGACTGGGATGGGGAATACATGTAAATCCATGGCTAATTCATTTCAATGTATAACAAAAACTACTGTAATGATGTAAAGTAATTAGCCTCCAACTAATAAAAATAAAAAAAAAAATTATGTTCAATGAACTGGGCAATAACATTATGCAACTTGGGAAATCTGTCCTTCTGATTATTTTTACAGTTCTTAGATGACCCATTGTATTATCCAACAAAGGGCTTCATTGGTGGCTCAGTGGTAAAGAATCTGCCTGCCAAAACAGGAGACACGGATTTGATCCCTGGGTTGGGAAGATTCTCTGGAGAAAGAAGAGGCAACCCACTCCAGTATTCTTGCCTGAAAAATCCCAAGGACAGAGGAACCTGGTGGGCTACCATCCATGGGGTTGCAAAGAGTCAGACAGGACTGAGTAACTAATGCCTTCTCATTATATCACAAAATATTTCTTACCAAAAAACCAACAGCAAACAGAGATTATGGATTATGCTTGTTGAGAGTACAGCCCTAAAAGCTCAGTAAGCTTTAATTCCACATGCAATTCGGTATTTAGAAAGTAAATGAGTCCAAGATTTATGTTCCATTATTTAGAAATAAACCCAGATTAATCAAGAAATGCAATATTGCAAATGATACTGAAGAAGAGAAATATTCACTGTGGTTAAAACAGATTATTCTCAAGAACTTTGGAATTATTAATTAATTTTTAATTATCAGTTGCTCCTGAAAGGAGGTTTCACACTCTGCTTTCTTAATGTGAGTCACTGTACAAGCTTGAAAATAAATTAAAATACTATTTTTCATGATGTTATTCCTAGAAATGATAGTTTTATAATATAGACTAAAGTAAGAAGCACATAATTGAGTTATGATTATAAGACTATTGCTTATTTTCTTGAATTTTTAAAACATGTCTAGTCATTCGGTTCAGTCCAGTTCAGTCGCTCAGTCATGTCTGACTCTTTGCGATGCCATGAACCGCAGCACACCAGGCCTCCCTGTCCACCACCAACTCCCGGAGTCCACCCAAACCCATGTCCACTGAGTCAGTGATGCCATCCGACCATCTCATCCTCTGTCATCCCCTTCTCCTCCTGCCCTCAATCTTTCCCAGCATCAGGGTCTTTTCAAATGAGTCAGCTCTTCGCATCAGGTAGCCAAAGTATTGGAATTTCAGCTTCAACATCATTAATAAAATAAAAAAAGAGGAGAACTGACATATTTAATATCCATATTCTCAAAAATCATCTTAGGTTAAGTAGCCAAACCAAAATATCCACCAAAATAACTTTGGTCTCTTCCTGTTTCAGAAGATGGGATTTTATTACAAAAGTTGTGTGGCTACAGGCTGAGAGGTATCCCGCCCAAAAATCCTATGTTGAAATCCTGACCGCAAGTCCTTCAGAGTATGACTACTTTGGGATATAATGCTTTTAAAGTGGTGATAAAGTTAAAATGGGGCCATTAGGATGGGACCTAATCCAATCTGACCCCTCTCCTTATAAGAAGATGAAGCCTGGACATAAAAGAGGTACCAGGGACACGAGGTTCATAAACCACTTCAAGTCTCATCATTCCAACTTAGATATTATTATGGTTCCATATTTTAGTTCTACCAATTAGACATTATCATTGCTTAATTCAGTTCAGTTCAGTTCAGTTCAGTCACTCAGTCATGTCTGACTCTTTGCGACCCCATGAATCGCAGCACGCTAGGCCTCCCTGTCCATCACCAACCCCCAGAGTTTACTCAAACCCATGTCCATCGAGTCAGTGATGCCATCCAACCATCTCAACCTCTATCGTCCCATTCTCCTCCTGCCTGCAGTCCCTCCCAGCATCAGGGTCTTTTCCAATGAGTCAACTCTTCTCATGAAGTGGCCAAAGTATTAGTTTCAGCTTCAGCATCAGTCCTTCCAATGAACACCCAGAACTGATCTCCTTTAGGATGGACTGATTGGATCTCCTTGCAGTCCAAGGGACTCTCAAGAGTCTTCTCCAACACCACAGTTCAAAAGCATCAATTCTTCAGTGCTCTGCTTTCTTTATAGTCCAACTCTCATATCCGTACATGACCACTGGAAAAACCATAGCCTTGACTAGATGGACCTTTGTTGGCAAAGTAATGTCTCTGCTTTTTAATATGCTATCTAGGTTGGTCATAACTTACTTCCAAGGAGTAAGCGCCTTTTAATTTCATGGTTGCAATCATTATCTGCAGTGATTTTGGAGCCCAAAAAAATAAAGTCTGACATTGTTTCCACTGTTTCCCCGTCTATTTGCCATGAAGTGATGTGACCAAATGCCATGATCTTAGTTTTCCGAATGTTGAGCTGTAAGCCAACTTTTTCACTCTCCTCTTTCACTTTCATCAAGAGATTCCTCTTCACTTTCTGCCATAAGGGTGATGTCATTTGCATATCTGAGGTTATTGATATTTCTCCCGGGAATCTTGATTCCAGCCTGTGCTTCTTCCAGCCCAGTGTTTCTCATGATGTACTCTGCATAGAAGTTAAATAAGCAGGGTGACAATATAAGCAGGGTGACAGCCTTGACGTACTCCTTTTCCTATTTGGAACCAGTCTGTTGGTCTATGTCCAGTTCTAACTATTGCTTCCTGACCTGCATATAGGTTTCTCAAGAGGTGGGTCAAGTGGTCTGGTATTTCCATCTCTTTCAGAATTTTCCACAGTTTATTGTGATCCACACAGTCAAAGGCTTTGGCATAGTCAATAAAGCAGAAATAGATGTTTCTAATGGAACTCTCTCACTTTTTCGATGATCCAGCAATGTTGGCAATTTGATCTCTGGTTCCTCTGCCTTTTCTAAAACCAGCTTGAATATCTGTTCAAGTTCACAGTTCACGTATTGCTGAAGCCTGGCTTGGAGAATTTTGAGCATTACTTTACTAGCGTGTGAGATGAGTGCAATTGTGCATTAGTTTGAGCATTCTTTGGGGTTGCCTTTCTTTGGGATTGGAATGAAAACTGACCTTTTCCAGTCCTGTGGCCACTGCTGAGTTTTCCAAATTTGCTGGCATACTGAGTGCAGCGCTTTCACAGCATCATCTTGCAGGATCTGAAATAGCTCAACTGGAATTCCATCACCTCCACTAGCTTTGTTCATAGTGATGTTTTCTAAGGTCCACCTGACTTCACATTCCAGGATGTCTGGCTCTAGGTGAGTGATCACACCATTGTGATTATCTGGGTCATGAAGATCTTTTTTGTATGGTTCTTCTGTGTATTCTTGCCGCCTCTTCTTAATATCTTCTGCTTCTGTTAGGTCCATACCATTTCTGTCCTTTATCGAACTCATCTTTGCATGAAATGTTCCCTTGGTATCTCTAATTTTCTTGAAGAGATCTCTAGTCTTTCCCATTCTGTCATTTTTCTCTATTTCTTTGCATTGATTGCTGAGGAAGGCTTTCTTATCTCTCCTTGCTATTCTTTGGAACTCTGCATTCAAATGAGATTATCTTTCCTTTCCTCCTTTGCTTTTCACTTCCCTTCTGTTCACAGCTATTTGTAAGGCCTCCTCAGAGAACCATTTTGCCTTTTTGCATTTCTCTTCCATGGGGATGGTCTTGATCCCTGTCTCCTGTATAATGTCACAAACCTCTGTCCATAGTTCATCAGGCACTCTGTCTATCAGATCTAGTCCCTTGAATCTATTTCTCACTTCCACTGTATAGTCATAAGGGATTTGATTTAGGTCATATCTGAATGGTCTAATGGTTTTCCCTACTTTCTTCAGTTTAAGTCTGAATTTGTCAATAAGGAGTGCATGATCTGAGCCGCAGTCAGCTCCTGGTCTTGTTTTTGCTGACTGTATAGAGCTTCTCCATCTTTGGCTGCAAAGAATATAATCAGTCTGATTTCGGTGTTGACCATCTGGTGATGTCCATGTGTAGAGTCTTCTCTTGTGTTGTTGGAAGAGGGTGTTTGCTATGACCAGTGTGTTCTATTGGCAAAACT
Source organism: Odocoileus virginianus (assembly GCF_023699985.2). Lineage (NCBI taxonomy): Eukaryota > Metazoa > Chordata > Mammalia > Artiodactyla > Cervidae > Odocoileus > Odocoileus virginianus. Next base: position 14,310,553 of record NC_069707.1, read on the forward strand.
CTATTAGCCTTTGCCCTGCTTCATTCCATACTCCAAGGCCAAATTTGCCTGTTACTCCAGGTGTTTCTTGACTTCCTACTTTTGCATTCCAGTCCCCTATAATGAAAAGGACATCTTTTTTGGGTGTTAGTTCTAAAAGGTCTTGTAGGTCTTCATAGAACCATTCAACTTCAGCTTCTTCAGCATTACTGGTTGGGGCATAGGCTTGGATTGCCGTGATATTGAATGGTTTGCCTTGGAAACAAACAGAGATCATTCTGTCGTTTTTGAGATTGCATCCAAGTACTGCCTTTCGGACTCTTTTGTTGACCACGATGGCTACTCCATTTCTTCTAAGGGATTCCTGCCCACAGTAGTAGATATAATGGTCATCTGAGTTAAATTCACCCATTCCAGTCCATTTTAGTTCGCTGATTCCTAGAATAACGACGTTCACTTTGGCGATCTCCTGTTTGACCACTTCCAATTTGCCTTGATTCATGGACCTAACATTCCAGATTCCTATGCAATATTGCTCTTTACAGCATCAGACCTTGCATCTATCACCAGTCACATCCATAACTGGGAGTTGTTTTTGCTTTGGCTCCATCCCTTCATTCTTTCTGGAGTTATTTCTCCACTGATCTCCAGTAGCATATTGGGCACCTACTGACCTGGGGAATTCCTCTTTCAGTATCCTATCATTTTGCCTTCTCATACTGTTCATGGGGTTCTCAAGGCAAGAATACTGAAGTGGTTTGCCATTCCATTCTCCAGTGGAGCACATTCTGTCAGACCTCTCCACCATGACCCATCCGTCTTGGGTGGCCCCACACGGCATGGCTTAGTTTCATTGAGTTAGACACGACTGTGGTCCTGTGATCAGATTGGCTAGTTTTCTGTGATTATGGTTTCTGTGTGTCTGCCCTCTGATGCCCTCTCGCAACACCTACCATATTACTTGGGTTTCTCTTACCTCGGACGTGGGGTGTCTCTTCACGGCTGCTCCAGCAAAGTGCAGCTGCTGCTCCTTACCTTGGACAAAGAGTATCTCCTCACGGCCGCCCCTGCTGACCTTGAACGTGGAGTAGCTCTTCTCAGCCCTCCTGGGCCCGTGCAGCTGCCGTTCCATTACTTAATTAGTTCATGCTTATTTTTATTTACTCACATACTTCTTAATATTTTATTTATGATTTCTTCTTGTATATCAAACATTCTTTCAAGAATCTTATTCCTTAAGGTGGCAAACTGTAGGTTTCTGAATCCAAAGATCAGTGACTTTTAATGTTTCTGGACACTTATCGGCCATTATATTTCTTGAATATTATTTTTCCATGCCCTTCACTATCACCTCTAATCATTGTTAGAATTTACTACACCTTCATATTCTGTTCTCCATGTCTCTTAAATTGAAGTTCACACTTGCCATCTATTTATCTCCTTAAACTTCATTCCTAATCAACTATCCGAATATATTTTTTCAGTTCACTACATGTCTGCTATATCCTTTCTACTGTTTAGCCCATCCAGCAATTATTTCACTATAATTATTATCTTTATTTCCAAAAGCTATTTTATTCTATTTTTAAATATGCATCATCATTTTTATAACCTCTTACTATTTGCAAATATTTTCAATGCCCCTGCACTTCTTAAACATATATCTTTTGTGTTAAGTGTCTAAATCTCCAACATCTGAAGTCTCTGAGTCTAATTCTATTGTCTCTCTTTCTTTTCCTCTGAGGGCTTACTCACAGTGGTTTGTTTTTGGCAGGGGTGGGTGTTTGGTGATTTCTGACTTTGGATGCATACTCTTTGAAACATTTTAGTGGGAATTCTTTGAGGCCCAAAGTGAAATTCCATCCCCCACGAGGATTTGTGTTTCCTTTTCCCAGTGCCCTGTGGTCACTATCAACCTGGGTCCACATTAAAGAACAAAGTCTGTCTGTGGTTCGTCTGGACTACAGTCCTAGCTGAACACTCACATGAGGGCCAGCTTGTGGTTATCATTTCACAAGGAAGATATTTTCCTTTCCTCTCTCCAGAACCATAGTTGTGCCAGGCAAGTTTTGTTACTGCTCTGTCTGCAGAGAGAATTGTTTTCTCATGTATCGTAACACCAAGGGTATAGTGTTAAAATGTCCGTAGTACCCCCCAAACATCTATAGAATCAATGCAATTCCTATCAATGTGCCAATGGCATTTTTTACAGAAACAGAGCAAAGAATCCTAAAATTCACATGGAACCACAAAAGACCCCAAAAGAGCCAAGCAATCCCAAGATATAAAAGCAAAGTTGGAGGCATCATACTTCATGGTTTCAAACCATCTTACAAACCTATGGTAATCAAAACAGTAGGGTACTGGCATAAAAACAGACATATAGACTAATGGAATAGAATTGAGAGCCAAGAAATGGATCTATGTATATATGTCAACTAAAATTGACAAAGGAGCCAAGAAAGGATAGTTTCTTTGATTAATGGCTCTGGGAAACTGGATTGCCACATGTAAAAGAATAAAATTGAACCCCTATCTTACACTGCTCAGAAAAGTTAACTCAAATGGATTAAATAATATATATTTGTATATTTACAATATATACATATATATGAATACTATTTAGCCAGAAAAAGGAAAAAAGCCTGACATTTCCAACAAATTGGATGGACTCTGAAGACATTAAGTAATAAAAGTCAAACAGAGAAAGACAGGTACTGTATGATCTCACTTACACATGGAATCTGAAAAAGTTGGACTCAGAAACAGAATAGACTGATGGCTACTAGGGGCTGAGGTGTAGAGTAAATCAAGAAATGCTGGTTGAAGAGTACAATTTTCCAGATATAAGATGAATAAGTTCCAAGGAATCTAATGTACAGTATGCTGATTACAGTTAGCAATACTTGAAAGCTGCTAAGACAATAGATCTTAAATGTACTCACCACAAAAACTGTAATTATGTAAGGCAACAGAAGTGTTAATAACCTTATTGTGGTTAATTATTTCACAATAGATACATGTATCAAATCATCACATTTTGTATTTTTAACTTACACAATGTTATATGTCAATTATATCTTAATAAAGCTAGGGGTAAAAGATGGGAAAGTTTTATAATTTTCTGAAGTCATTTAAAAGGGAAGAATTTTCATTCACATAAAAATCACTTGGAACAGTTTCATAATTTTATATCTCAAGTTACTGCCTTTTATTTTTCATTCAACTATACATTTCAAAAGACAAACCTTTAGCTACTACTGTTGGAACTATTATTGTTAGAGCTATGCATGCAGAAATACACACTCAAAGAGTGCAGAAGGTACAAAATTAAAAGTGAAAACCTCCTAGTTCTATTCTTCAGAGATATTATATTTGATTATGTCCATTTCTAGTTCTCATGGTTATTCACACTGCATCCATATTATTTATTTACCTCAGAAAGGGGACACATTTTGAAAGCTTACTAAAAGCTTGAATTGTGTACAGAATGGTATGGCGTATTGCGTTACTTTTACCAGGACCTATTGCCCCCATCACAGCTTTTAGAAGCAGACTTTAATGACAGTTTCAGCAGAGAGCCCTAAAGTGTTGATATTTAATGTAAAAGTTACCTAATACAACTATGAAGAGCTTCACTGCAACCATTATCAAACAGACATTAAAATACCTATGTAAATTATATTTGAATAAATTTCACGCTTTGTAAAATCTAAAGAATCTTTTAAATTGATGTGGTGTTACATTTCAAGAAATAAATGTGCGCTTCAGACCAGATTTATCAGAATTTATAGAGGTTATATTGTGGCAAAAATGAATGCACTATAAATGCTAGGGGAACAAAAAGAAAAAAAATCTGTGTGTGTTCAGTCACTCAGTCATGTTTGACTCTTTGCGACCCCATGGACTGCAGCATGACAGGCCTCCCTGTCCATCACCAGCTCCCGGAGTTTACTCAAACTCATGGCCATTGAGTCGATGATGCCATCCAACCATCTCATCCTCTGTCGTCCCCTTCTCCTCCCGCCTTACTACAATATTGTAAAGTAATTAGCCTCCAACTAATAAAAATAAATGGAAAAAAAACAAAAACAAACAAACAAACAAAAGAATACTGGAGTAGGGTGCTAGTTCCTCCTCCAGGGGCTTCCAAATCCAGGGATCAAACCCATGTCTTCTACATTATATGTGAATTCTTTACACTGAGCCACTGGGAAAACCCCCCGCCCAAAAAAAAATCTAAGAATGGGTAAATTCCCATTGGATATCCTGTTACCAGTTTATTATTCTGAGATAACTATGAAAGCATTTGTTAACATTGTCTACTCTTACTTTTCAAACACATAAGTGAATTCAATCAGAGCATGCTCTTCCAACTTTATGGTCATTAAAAGAAAGAATTCAGATAAGAGAAAAGAAAAGTTCTATAACTAATTATGGTGTCATAGTTAGCGATCAATTAAATCAAGTCTCTGTGCAAATGTTAATTGTTGGCTTACTGTTGTGTTAAACTCCTCTCATGAAAATGGAACTGGTTGATAAACTTATTATTTTATTTTGAAACTAATATAGACAGTAACTGAACTCAGCCAAGATTTCTCATAAGCAGAACAGAATACCATAGGTGAAAGCAAAGTTATGATGCTATCAAATAGCAGGCAATCACACTTCTGTTGATTATCTTTTTTTCCCCATTTTTTTTAAAGAGTGAAGTTTTTTAATTGAAAAAAGAAGAGCTCTTTACAATCCTTGAACTGGTAAAAATAATACATACACCATCATCTCCATCACTGACAAAAGTTCTTTCAAATTAGTCAGTGTGATATTATATGCCTGAAGTCAAACTGTGGGAGCATCCACCAGTCAGGTGAATTGTAGACAGAAGCACACTCCAGATGTCTCTTGTTGCCTTTGACTTAAGAGGAGGTTCCTTGATCTCAGCATTTTGCAGGACACTGTTCATCATGACCAGCATTTCTCTCTACTTCTGGTTTATATATAAGCTATAACGGCAGGTTACTGATATCAAGAGAGATGGCTAAATTCATGTGTCAACTTGGTTAAACTATGGTGCTCAATTTTTGGTCAAACACTAGTTGAGATGTTATCTAGAACATATCTTTTTTAGATGTGATTAACATTTACAGTCAGGAAATTAAGTAGAGCAGATTATCCTCTAGATTATCCTGGATGGACTTTGCCCAATCAGCTAGAGTTAAGAGCAAGGTCTTGACAGAAGGCATTCTGTTTCAAGACTACAACCCTCCCTGAGTTTCCACCATGCTGGCCTGCACCACAGGAGTTGCCAGCATCCACAATCCCAAAAGTCAGTTATTTGAAAATAAGTATCACTCTGTGGATAGGTAGATAGATGATGGATGTGCTTAGTCGCTCAGTCATGTCTGATTCTTTGCAACCCCATGGACTGTAGCCTGCCAGACTCCTCTGTCCATGGAATTCTCCAGACAAAAATACTGGAGTGGGTTGCCGTGCCAACTTCCAGGGGATCTTCCCAACCCAGGGTTTGAACCCAGGTCTCCTGCACTGCAGGCAGATTCTTTACCATCTGAGCCTCCAGGGAAGCCCATGTATGATGGATACATAGATACAAAGATACATAGATCCTATTGGTTCATTTCTCTGGAGACTCCCGAGTAATACATTGATACAGACATTTGCTCCATAAAGAGCTGGTAAGAGAGCTGAGGAAAAACTAAAGGGGGATTTACTAAGCATAGTACTGTAAAGGAGTTGCTTGGGTGGGAAAAGGTGTAACATTTAAAGTTATACCAACCCATTTACTTTGTGTGTTTTTGTTTTTGCTTTTTTCCAGATGGAGAGATATGTACCATTCCATCCCTGGGAGTGAGTCAGGGCTTCTCCGATGGCACAGATGGTAAAGAATCTGCCTGCAACGCGAGAGACTGGGTTCAATCTCTGGGTTGGGAAGATCCCCTGGAGAAGGAAATGGCAACCCACTCTAGTATTCTTGCATGGAGAACCCCATGAACAGAGGAGCCTGGCGGACTACAGTCTACAGGATCACACAGAGTTGGACAGGACTGAAGCAATGTAGCATGCATGCATCCCCGTGAGTCAGCAACTAACATCTGGCCAGAGGCTGTGAGGAGGGATGGAGGCACTGGGAAAAAGAAGCCTCAGAACTGTATCAGCCAAGTCAGTCTTTAACAAGACATGGCTACCTGAGAATCACACATTTCAACTCCATAAAAACCTAACTATATTTTGTGAGCTTGGACCTCTTTCTTTGCATTCCAGCCTCATTCTACACACCCTATATCCACCCAGCCTAAGTGATCTAGGAAAAGCCCTTTGAAAAAAATTTAATCTTGCTTAACAGAGCAAAGGAGTGAAAGACTACATGGTAGAAATAGAGACACAGATGTAGAAGACAAACATACGGACACCAAGAGGGGAGAAGACAGTGGGATGAACTGGGGGACTGGGACTGACATATCCTCTAGAGAAGGGCATGGCAACCCACTCCAGAATTCTTCCCTGGAGAACCCCATGGACAGAGGAGCCTGGCCGGCTACAGTTCATAGTATCTCACAGAGTCGGACACAACTAAAGCCACTTAGCGCGCATAGCGTGTATATACACTATTGTGCATAAAATAGATAACTAATGAGAACCTACTGTCTAGCACAGGGGACTCTACTCAACACTCCGTGGTGATCTAAATAGGAAGGAAATCCAAAATAGAGGGGATATGTGTACAGAGGATTGACTTTGCAGTGTAGCAGAAGCTAGCACAACGTGGTAAAGCAACTATACTCCCATAAATTTTTTTTAAAAAGAGTGAATGGTACAGCTTTCCTTTATAGCAGAGAGGAGTCTAGATACATAACCACAAACACCTAGAAAAGGTAAGTGCTCCAGGGCTTGGAGAGATCAAGGAGAAAAACCATGAAAATTGCTTTAGGTGTCAAAACCCTGATAACCCTCTTAAAGTTCAAGAATTTCACAGTTTTTCTTTAAATCTTTTACTTGTTATTACACATTTTTTAAAAAAAGACAGTTTGTTTTCTATGTCTGTGGGTCTGTTTCTGTTTTGCAAATAAGTCCATCTATATAATTTTTTAGATTCCACATGTAAATGATATCATATTTGTCCTTCTCTGCAGGGCAGGGTTGGTGGGGGGAAGGAAGGGATAAATTGGGAGTATAGGATTAACAGATGCTTACTATTATATATAAAACAGATAACAAGGATTTACTGATTAGCATGGGGAACTATATTCAATACCTTGTAATAAACTACAATGGAGAAGAATCCCCAAAAGAATACAGATATACACCTATGTATAACCAAATCACTTTGCTGTACACTTGAAGCTAACATTTCAATAAAAAAGACTAAGAATTATCCAAATAACAGACTAGTAACTAACAATGGTAGAGTGTTTACAGTTCATAAAGCACATTCATATACTTTCTTATCCTCCCAGGAGTCTCTAAGGTTGGAAGAACAATTTTTATTAGTATTCCCCTTTTATTGGTGGGAAAACCGAGGCTCAGCCTAAACGTAATTTGCCACAGAACAGAGTTGGAATATAAACCCCATTTCCAATTGTAAGTCCCATGCTTTTCCCTCTCAGTTTACTATTATTGTTGTCTGCGTAGATGCTCATAAATCCTGTAATCAGACCGCCCGCATTAACACACTGGCGACATGTAACCCCTGGCAGGCGCTCTGTGACTCAGTTTTCTTGGCTGTGAAAGTGAAAGCGAAGTCGCTAAGTGTCCGACTCTTTGCGATCCCATGGACTGTAGCCTACCATGCTCCTCCATCCATGGGATTTTCCAGGCAAGAGTCCTGGAGTGGGTTGCCATTTCCTTCTCCAGAGGATCTTCCCAACCCAAGGATCGAACCCTGGTCTCCGCATTGTAGGCAGACGCTTTACCATTTGAGCCACCCAGGCTGCTTATTCTTGGCTGTAAATGAAGACAATGATATTACTTGCTTTATAAATAATATGAAGCCTGTGAAGTGCTTCGAAAAGTGCCTGCCACTAGCAAACACTCAATACGTGTGAGCCGCTATTATCTCAATGATGAAATTAGATGGCTGGGTCATCAATTTAGTCATTTCCTGCCTGGTAAATTTTAGAAAAATGCAAAGAACACGGACTCAAACATGGAAGCATCTCAGAAACACAGCACATTTCAAATCAGGGGTGAAAAAGCCACAAGCCAGGCAGATCCCCTCATTTTTTCCCAATCAAGTCGGATTTGACCACTGGCACGTCCCTTGTCCACAGATTGTCTCGGCTGCTTTCCTGTCTGTGGCGTAGTTGAGTGGGAGTGACAGAGACCGGAACAGGCCACAAAGCTGAAAGCACTTACGCTCTGGCCCTTACAAAACAAGTTCGTCAACTTCTGCTTTCATTCAATAATGAAAATTCAAACAAAACAAAGCAAGTAAATAACTCTACGAGGTATCTGTCAGGAAGTAGAGAGAATTACAAAGATGGGAAGGGTCTATGAACCATCTGTGAATCTAGAAAGCCAGGTTTTCCTGTCCTGTCTCACCCTGGTCTCAGATGGTAAAGAATTTGTCTGCAATGCAGGAGGCCCATGTTTGATCCCTGGGTTAGGAAGCTCCCCTGGAGAAGGAAATGGCAACCCACTCCAGTGTTTTTGCCTGGAGAATTCCATGGACAGAGGAGCCTGGCGGGCTACAATCCACGGGGTCTCAAAGAGTCTCAGTCACAACTAAGCAGTTGAGCACATGGGCACACATAATTTATATTTCCTTATATATATTTTCTATTCGCTAACATATATGTAAATGCTGTTGCAAAGAGTCGGACACGACTGAGTGACTAACACTTTCTCTCCCCTGAAAACATTCACTGAGTGTTTACAATACACGGAGCTTTACTTTCTAACCAACAAGACACGCTCATTGGCCCTCTGATGAACTTGTGTTTATTCCCAAAAGCATCTGGCAAATTGTGGTAACTTACACGACTTTCTTAATTCCAGCTTCTAACACGATGCGTACCCAGGAAATGATGATATACATGGACAGCATAGTAACAGCTTTGGGCATCCCAAACTCTCAGTGCAGAAAGTCACTCAAGGAAAGTCCCCCTTTCTGGCCTAACAGTACGGTGAATCAAGCTATCAAAATAGGAGTAGACTGAAAACCCAGCTATATTCTTTAGCTTGTTTACAGTTCAGACAATAATAAGCCAGCGCACATGCAAACACACACAGAACACAGTGGCTCTACTCTTTCCTACCAGCAGTGTATCCTTGGCAAGTTACCCAACTTCTCCAGGCCTGTTTCCCTTTCAGTAAAATGAAAACAAATACCTACTTCGCCAAGTTGTCATAAGGATTAAATGAGATTTTACTGTTGTTATTACTATCTATTTTTCCTTGCATGCTCAGTCACTTCAGTCATGTCCGACTCTTTGTGACCCTATGGACTATAGCCCTCCAGGCTCCTCTGTCCATGGAATTCTCCAGGCAAGAATACTGGAGTAGGTTGCCATGCCCTCCTCCAGGGAATCTTTCCAATCCAGGAAATTCAGGGATCGAACCCAGGTCTCTCAAGGCTCCTGCATTGCAGGCAGATTCTTTACCACTATTGCCACTTATAGACTACTAGCCACAATTAAAAATTAACTATAGACATTCTCCTCTGTATTAAAACCTCTACTATCCAAGACAAACAAATGATGCCAATTTAATATAAATCCATTCCACAAAATCTACTGCTCATCTATGGTGTAAAACACTAGACACTATCTAGAGTACAAAATGAATGAAATACACTGAGCCTGGAGGAAATAAAGGAAATAAAACATACCCACTAAAAATTCTGATATAATTATATAATAAAAATGTAAACAAATAGCTAGATGGATAAAAGTTTTTGATTGGGATAGGAGTGATGAATGTCACAGAAAAAGTAGCATTTAAGCTTGTTTTGGAGGATCTTAGGTACACTTGATGGCTTTCCTGATGACTCCAAGGATAAAGAATCTGCCTGCCAATGCAGGAGACACAGTTTCAAACCCTGGATTGGGAAGATACCCTGGAGAAGGAAATGATGACCCACTCCCAGTACTCTTGCCTGAAAAATCCCAAGGACAGTGGAGGCTGGTGGGCTACAGTGCATGAGGTCACAAAGAGTCAGACAAGACTGATAGAATAAGCATGCATGCACATGTGTGCACTTGAAGGGGAGAGAATGGTGTGGCAAATAAAATGGTGTGGCAAAGATACAGAAAAAGGAGTGAGTTCAACAAGATAGGAAGTCATCCTGTTGGGCAGAACAGAGAGCGTGGATGAGGCACTGCACAAGACTGACCACCTTGCTAAGTGCGATGTTTCATTTCTTCAGGTGCAGAGTTGCCTGGTCAGCCATCCAGTGTTTCCCCATGTAATCAGTTACTAGCAATAAACTGTGAAAGATTCCCTTTAAAATATAAATTCAAGGAGTTCCACAGCCCTGCCTGAAATAGTAACATCTTTCATTAGCTCAGCTCTGCTTTTTAAGTAGGAGAGAAAGAGGCCCACTTCCTGTAAGTTCCAAGGCTGGGACTGCTCCATCACTAGGCTTATCTTCAGGGATCCCAGAAAGAAGAAGCCCCAGAGGGATTTGGATCCTTACAGATTTATGTCTGTTTCTATAAAACAGACATCTGTTCACGAGAGGGCTTCTCACATATCAGTGTCCTTGGCCAGGCATGTCGTGATAGGAGGACGGAGGTGCAAGGGGCCAGTGGAGAAGAAGGCACAGAGCACGAATAGCAACAGAAGAATGCAAGCCCTCATTCACCTCCTTCCTCTCCCAGCTCTGTATCCTTGATCCTCATTAACCTGAATGACTGAATGCCAAACATGTGGTAAGTCTGCATGGGATGAAAAGGCTATTGAACAGGGATGGTCTCTTTGCAAAGGGTCTAATCTGGTCATCATCAGAGCCACACACTGGAAGGGCTTCTGTGGAGGCAAATTTAGAAATCATGGGAAGGAGAAGCAACTAGAAGGCAGAAGGTCTGCAGAGACTAGGGTAAGAGTCCAAGACTATGGGGACTGTGCCATAGCACTGTCTCCAGAAAGGAGGAGATCCACAAGGGTGACAATGAGTAAGCTAAAGTTAGGGAAAACTAGGGTATGTTTCAAAAGGAAAGTCAAGTGGGGAGGGAAAGGACCACTTATGAAGAGGCATGTAACAGGATTTGAGGAGTGGGAAGAGACCATGAGTTTCATTGCGTTTCATGAGTTCCAGCATCCTGAAATAGACTCTCTAAGGCTTCTGTGGCTCCCAGTGGACACAGGCTAAGCAAGTCAACCACAACTGCCTTCATAACTATTTGGGGGAGTTGTCAGCTGCAAGAGAAGAGGTAAGTGAGAAGGAAAGCCATCTCCTGATGACTCAATATGCCACTCCTATTGTCGATATGGCTGGCTCATGCACAATCCCTACCATAGCCATTCCTACCAAGGCACTGCAAATGGAGAAATGACTACCACCAGCCACCCCTCAGTTGCCTCTGCTTGCTGGCAAGGTGAGATGAGAAGGGACATGGAGAAGTGGTGGTGTGTGTGTGTGTGTTCACACCTGCATGTACACACTCTTTCACAGGGACTCATGCCTGCTGTACACCTGAATGACTCATTTAGAAAAACATCCCAAAACATTTTGAAATACACAGAAGAACATCATTTCAGTCTGCTCCTGCCTTCCATATGAAAATGAAAGCTGATTTTTTAAATTACAGAATTATAAAGGTTTGACTCTGGACCCAAACACTAATAAGTTATAATAGTAAAGTTCATGAATCTGTAAAAATAAAAATCTTATTTAAAATATATCAGAAGGGTTTCCAGTTCAGGGGAAGGGATAGAGCACATCCATATGTCTCCCCTTTCTCCAAGGTCAGAAGCAGGTGAGTTGAACTGGAGCAGAAATTAGAGCAGAGGTAACACTTACTCCTTGGAAGGAAAGTTATGACCAACCTAGAAAGCATATTAAAAAGCAGAGACATTACTTTGCCAACAAAGGTCCGTCTAGTCAAGGCTATGGTTTTTCCAGTGGTCATGTATGGATATGAGAGTTGGACTATAAAGAAAGCTGAGTGCTGAATGCTGAGTGCTGAATGCTTTTGAACTGTGGTGTTGGAGAAGACTCCCGAGAGTCCCTTGGACTGCAAGGAGATCCAACCAGTCCATCCTAAAGGAGATCAGTCCTGAGTGTTCATTGGAAGGACTGATATTGAAGCTGAAACTCCAATACTTTGTCCACCTCATGGGAAGAGCTGACTCATTGGAAAAGACCCTGATGTTGGGAAAGATTGAGGGCAGGAGGAGAAAGGGATGACAGAGGATGAGATGGTTGGATGGCATCACCAACTCAACGGACATGGGTTTGGGTGGACTCTGGGAGTTGGTGATGGACAGGGAGGCCTGGCGAGCTGCGGATCATGGGGTCGCAAAGAGTCGGACACAACTGAGTGACTGAACTGAACTGAACACATCAGAGCTAATGGGGCTCTTGCTGAGAGCTAGAAGTTCACAAAGGCTAAACACCCTGGAGCAATTATCAGAATAGTTCATTAAGAACTGCATTCAGAACAGCTTGGAAAACCATATTCTTCTTGCCTCTCACCCAATAAACCTGAGCCTTTAAGCCTCCATCCAAAGACTGAGCTCTGTTTGCTAAAAATATGGGTGAGTTGTTTGAAGAACATTCCTGCCAGGGGTTTTGATGCCAGAGAAAGACTAAGAAATTAGATGATCAACTGTAGACGGGAAGAAGAAAAAATAAATCAAGAAGGCAGCTCTGCCCAGGACCATGCACAGAGGAAGTCTTCTCTAACTTGACATTTTTCCAGCCTGTCTCCCTGCTAGGTTCCCATCCATCAGCCTGAAGTATGCCTACAAGAGGAAATGCTCCATCCACTGACCCAGAACCAGATCAGCTTGCCCAGAATGGGGAGAGGTGCAGTGGGAGAAGATTCCCACAACTGCAGAGAAGCCACTGACCAGCTGCCTGTTCCAACCTTGACTCTAACTAATAAATGAGAACACAACAAACAGACCACCATGGACCACCGGATGTTTGAGGAAAAGCAAGAGCAAAAAAAAAAAAAAAATAGAGAACATAAGATAAACAAACGAAATTAATGAGTCATGAAAGAAATAAAATAGAGATGATTCTGGGAATAAAAGAGTACTTCTAAAATTGCCTTCTCTGTCCTCAGAGAGATCTGAAACAGGCTGTTTCATTCATAAAATGGGCGAAGACTGCAATGAAAAAGGAGTACAGTGGGACTGAATTCATCTCCCTTCACAGTCTTTATTTTTCTCACCTCACTCTAAATAAGGGAATGCAAAGCAGTACTGACAATGAAGGTTTGAGGGATGAAAGCATGAAATGGAAAGTCCACTAGTCCCAGTACAAAGAGTGATGGTGGTGAGACATAGAGAAAAAGAGAAAAAAGGATCTGGAGGGACATGATAACTTTTGGACACTGGTAGGGAAACTAATAAAATGCTTGCTCCATCGTATCTACACTCAGAGTGTACTCCTACTTACCTATGAATAAATTCTTTCCAGATATTGTGGGATATAAAAGCAGGGCTTCAGGGAAGAGTAGAATACAAGCAACAAATTCTTAGAAATTAAAAATATAGTTAACCATAACTGAAATTAAAAATTCAAAGATAGATTTACTAATAAAATTGATATGACCAAAGATCTAACAGGTGGTATCCCAAGGTGAAAGAGTATTCTGAATGTAGTGTAAAAAGAAAACAAAGATATAAAAAATATGAGATAATCTCCAAGACATGGAGGAGAGAAATACAGAATCCAATATCTATCAAAAAGGCATTCAAGAAAGAGAGAGGACAGACAGTAAGGGGAAGTAAAAAAATAATAGAAAATTTTTCCAAGTTGAAAATGAGAGCTTATTTCAAAGACCTTTTGAAGATTTACAGAACTAAAACAAAAGAAATACTCATACCTAGAGACAGAAAAGCTTCATCATTCAGAGGATAAATAATAGTTTCCTAGAAGGAAAAATCAAGTGATCTAAAAGAAATGATTCAGACTGACATCCAAATTTCTCATTAGCATCAACAGATTCTAAAACACACTTGGGCAGTATCTTCAAAGTTCTGAGGGAGAAATAATTTGAACATAGGAAAGCGATAACAAATCTAAACAGCTTATTAAAAAGAGGAGACATCACTTTGCTGACAAAGCTCCATACAGTCAAAGCTATGGTTTTTCTAGTAGTCATGTATGGATGTGAGAGTTGGGCCATAAAGAAAGCTGAGCACCAACGAACTGATGCTTTCAAACTGTGGTGCCGGAGAAGACTCTTGAGAGTCCCTTAGACAGCAGGATATCAAACTAGTCAATCCTAAAGGAAATCAACCCTTTTATTCACTGGAAGAACTGATGCTGAAGCTGAAGCTCCAATACTCTGGCCACCTGATGCAAAGAGTTGACTCACTGGAAAAGACATTGATGCTGGGAAAGATTGAGGGCAGGAGGAGAAGGAGATGACAGGATGAGATGTTGGATGGCATCATCAACTCAATGGACATGAGTTTGAGCAAACTCTGGGAGATGGTGAAAGACAGGGAAACCTGGCATGTTGCAGTCCACAGGGTCACGAAGAGTCGAGAACGGCTTAGTGGCTGACCAACAACAACAAAGAAACAGCTTCCCTGATGGCTCAGTGGTAAAGAATCCACCTGTCAACGCAGGAGACATAGTAGACTCAGGTTCAATCCCTGGGTCAGAAAGATCCCCTGGAGAAGAAAATGGCAACCCACCCCAGCATTTTTGCCTGGGAAATCCCATGGACAGAGGAGCAGGGTTACAGTACATGGAGTCGCAAGAGTCAGACCATGACTTAGTGACCAAACAGCAACAGAAACAAGAAGAAACAAACAAAGATATAAGTAAGTAATCAATTTACACACACACAAGTATATGAAGATATTAAAATGCTTAAAAACTATAGCAGTTTAAAAAAATTTAGAGATACAGACCATGGCTTGGAAAGACAGTCACAGTATATTAAGTGAAAAACAGCAAGTTGCAGATCAGATGGTATATTATCTCAACTGTATAAAAATTAATTAGGTGTGTATATGTGTGAAAATGCCTAGAAAATATCTGGAGAGAGTTTCATAACACTATTCAACAATGTTCATCTACTGGAGAGTGGTTTTGGAAAAGACACCATATCTTTTGCTTCTTAATTTATAAACTTTCTCATCACTTAGATTTTTTTCAACAAGCCAGCATGTACAAAGTAATTAAGAAAATAGAGAATAGGATCTATTGCTCCTGAACAAAGAAAGTTCTCCATATTAGTATGAAAAGTCCTACAACAGTGTATGATTTAATTGCTAGGTTAACATCAACACAGTGATTGGCAAAACATTTATTTCTAAATGGATAGCATTGATTGCATGTTATCAAGAGTCCTAACAATTTCATAAGTAATGAGCTACTCTGTTTAGTATGAAAAAATTAAACTGTATCTGTAAAGTAATTATCTTCTTTGCAGGGCATTTACACACTTTGCAGGTATCTACACACTTTTTGTCTTATCACCTAAAATTACTAGTTTAAATTGGTTCAGAGTGTTAGAGGCTGCAAGCGAACGTTTCTAATTCACATTGCTTCCCATAAGAGCATTCTAAATGTAGAATCCAGAATACAACACAAACAAACATATCTACAAAACAGAAACAGATGCACAGACGTTGAGAACAGATTTGTGGTCCCCAGTGGGAGGGGGGTGAAGTAGGGAAGGACTGGGAGTTTGGGATTAACAGATGCAAACTATTATATACGGGATGGATAAACAAGGTCCTATTATATAGCACAGGGAATTATACTCAATATCCTGTGACAAAGCATAATGGAAATGAATATGAAAAAGAATGTCTATGTATTTATTTATGTATCACTGAATCACTTTGCTATACAGCAGAAACTGTTAAATTTGTAAATCAATCAAATGCCAATAAAACTTTTAAAGAAGAAACAGGTCCAATACTTTGACCACCTGATGTGAAGAGCCAACTCATTGGAAAAGATCTTGATGCTGGGAAAGACTGAGGGCAGAAGAAGTGGGTGACAGAGAATGAGATGGTTGGGTGGCATTACCGGCTCAATGGACATGAGTCCAAACATGATTTTGAGCAAACTCCAGGAGATGGTGAAGGACAGGAAACCTGGCGTGCCACAGCCTGTGGGGTTATAAAGAGTTGGACACAACTGAGCAATGAACAGCAACAAATATTCTTTGTATCACTGTAGCTGTTGACAGCAGGGAAGTGGCAAACCAAGTGAAAACTTCTTTCTGATGAGTAGCTCCTGAGATGATGGTACCAAACTAAATATATGTATTGTCTCAATCCCTCCAACCCCTTCCAAACCTATAACATGTATATTAGTACAGATGATAGAAGTTTTGAGAGACTGATTCAAACAAGATTAATCAGCTATTTAGTAGCAAAGATTGATTTTAATCCAGGATCTGTCTAGCCAACAAGTTTGAATGCTTCACCATTGAACAACCAGCTTCAGACAGCCTCCTTCTGACCACCTCTGAAAGGACTGTTGTGCAAATACAATCAGTAAGTAGCTAAAAGCTTTGCCCAAATTCTCTGCTCAAATCTACGGATCATTTGTCCAGCTCCATTCTGGTATGTTTCCCAATGTCACATGATTTTGTGATGACAGAGTTTGTCATAATACAGATATACAGTAAAATTATCTATGCTCATTTTTTTTTCCTATTTAGAGGTAGATTAAGATCTCCACATATCTTCTCTTGCAGAAAATTGAAAATCATCATGTAGCTTCATTTAAAACCATGTCCTTTGCCTTCTAATAATAAATCCTGTAGCCTCAAAGAGTCTCCTGGGTAAAACTTTACTGGTTTGATTTAGTAAAGACAATAAAGTTACATTAGTAGCTTTTGAGCATGCTTTTGAGCATGCGTGCCTCAGAATTTTTACTTATAATAAATGTGAAGTGCTTTGTCTTAAGCATTGACTGGATTATTTCAGGGTTCTTGGCATTAAAATGTTTTATGCTTTTTCTTTTGCTTGTTTCGGGTTTCTTTTCTTTTCTTCTGCCATAGTTTTGGGTTTGGTTTGTAAGGGAAAGAAAACTCAATCAGTTTAATTCTTGCTAGACTGCTATAGTACAAGATACTATTTGGAAAGGAATTTGATCAACTAAGAGCCCTACATCGCACCTGAGGATAGGTGCTGAAGGCTGCAATCACATCAAAGCAGAGAGAAGGGTATCAGAGCAGCAAGGCCATTTCAGGAGGCTGTGGAGTGTCCTCCCAGGGAACACAGTATGGATCTTGTATAAGCTGAGGTAACCCACTTCAGTTTCAAGCAACCACAGAAATTCTGTTACCGGAGTTTCCCACGAGGGGGGCTCGCCTTCTCCTCTCTCCTGTTTGCATTTCCTTTCCTCCCAGTTTCTATAAACTCATTCCAACTGGCCTTCACCCCGACCACTCTATAAAACTCCTGACAAGATTACCAGTGACCTCCACATTGCTAACTCCAATGACCAGTGATCAATTCTCAGCATACTTGACCTAAGAGTGATATAATTGATCACTTCCTGCATTTTCTTCATTTGTCTTTCAAGATGCCACAGAGGACTCCAACTCCATGTCCTCGGCCAGGTTCTCTCCTTCACTCTGACCTGATGTCTGAGTGTCCCAAGGCCTTGGCCTTTGGTCTCCTTTTTTTCCAACCTTGTTAAAATGATCTTTCTTTTCAGCCTTGATGCATCTAGGCAACTAGTGGTAACCAAAACTATTAGGATGAAAGGCTAACAAGAAACTTAATAACAGACAAACTGTTAACATTGGAATTGCTGATTAATATTAACATCTCTAAAAGTGATGTTTCCCAATACCATTCACCATTGCAACAAAAAGAATAAAATACTTAGGAGTATATCTACCTAAAGAAACAAAAGACCTATACATAGAAAACTATAAAACACTGATGAAAGAAATCAAAGAGGACACAAACAGATGGAGAAATACACTGTGTTCATGGATTGGAAGAATCAATATTGTCAAAATGGCTATACTACCCAAAGCAATCTATAGATTCAATGCAATCCCTATCAAACTACCAACGGTATTTTTCACAGAACTAGAACAAATAATTTCACAATTTGCTTGGAAATACAAAAAACCTCAAAGAGCCAAAGTAACCTTGAGAAAGAAGAATGGAACTGGAGGAATCAACCTGCCTGACTTCAGACTATAGTACAAAGCCACAGTCATCAAGACAGTATGGTACTGGCACAAAGACAGAAATAT
Source organism: Odocoileus virginianus (assembly GCF_023699985.2). NCBI lineage: Eukaryota > Metazoa > Chordata > Mammalia > Artiodactyla > Cervidae > Odocoileus > Odocoileus virginianus. Next base: position 14,328,909 of record NC_069707.1, read on the forward strand.
AGATCAATGGAACAGAATAGAAAGCCCAGAGATAAATCCACGAACCTATGGTCACCTTATCTTCGACAAAGGAGGCAAGGATATACAATGGAAAAAAGACAACCTCTTTAACAAGTGGTGCTGGGAAAACTGGTCAACCACCTGTAAAAGAATGAAACTAGAACACTTTCTAACACCATACACAAAAATAAACTCAAAATGGATTAAAGATCTAAATGTAAGACTAGAAACTATAAAACTCCTAGAGGAGAACATAGGCAAAACACTCTCCGACATAAATCACAGCAGGATCCTCTATGACCCACATCCCAGAATTTTAGAAACAAAAGCAAAAATAAACAAATGGGACCTAATGAAACTTAAAAGCTTTTGCACAACAAAGGAAACTATAAGCAAGGTGAAAAGACAGCCCTCAGATTGGGAGAAAATAATAGCAAACGAAGCAACAGACAAAGGATTAATCTCAAAAATACATAAGCAACTCCTCCAGCTCAACTCCAGAAAAATAAATGACCCAATCAAAAAATGGGCCAAAGAACTAAACAGACATTTCTCCAAGGAAGACATACAGATGGCTAAAAAACACATGAAAAGATGCTCAACATCACTCATTATCAGAGAAATGCAAATCAAAACCACAATGAGGTACCATTACACGCCAGTCAGGATGGCTGCTATCCAAAAGTCTACAAGCAATAAATGCTGGAGAGGGTGTGGAGAAAAGGGAACCCTCTTACACTGTTGGTGGGAATGCAAATTAGTACAGCCACTATGGAAAACAGTGTGGAGATTTCTTAAAAAGCTGGAAATAGAACTGCCATATGACCCAGCAATCCCACTTCTGGGCATACACACCGAGGAAACCAGATCTGAAAGAGACACGTGCACCCCAATGTTCATTGCAGCACTGTTTATAATAGCCAGGACATGGAAGCAACCTAGATGCCCATCAGCAATCGAATGGATAAGGAAGCTGTGGTACATATACACCATGGAATATTACTCAGCCATTAAAAAGAATTCATTTGAACCAGTTCTAATGAGATGGATGAAACTGGAGCCCATTATACAGAGTGAAGTAAGCCAGAAAGATAAAGACCATTACAGTATACTAACACATATATATGGAATTTAGAAAGATGGTAATGATAACCCTATATGCAAAACAGAAAAAGAGACTCAGATGTATAGAACAGACTTGTGGACTCTGGGAGAAGGCGAGGGTGGGATGTTTCGAGAGAACAGTATCGAAACATGTATATTATCTAGGGTGAAACAGATCACCAGCCCAGGTTGGGTGCATGAGACAAGTGCTCCGGCCTGGTGCACTGGGAAGACCCAGAGGGATCGGGTGGAGAGGGAGGTGGGAGGGGGGACCAGGATGGGGAACACATGTAAATCCATGGCTAATTCATTTCGATGTATGACAAAAACCACTGCAATGATGTAAAGTAATTAGCCTCCAACTAATAAGAATAAATGAAAAAAAAAAATCTCTGGATGGGAAGGGAATTAAGGGGAGAAGGGATACCAGAAAACCTCTGGCTGAGTCACTCTGCTGTGTACCTGCAACTATCACAACACTTAATTGGTTATAATCCAATATAAGACAAAAGGTTAAGAAAAAGTAAAAAAAAATTGTTCTATAAAAGCTTTAGCTAATTTTTCAGATATAATTTTTATTTCATATAAAATTTCTTTAAACTATTAATCTAGTTTTATTTTAAATAAAATACTGAATGCTTTCATTAAAATAAATAAATAAATAAAAGTGATGTTTCCAAATCTTATCACCTCCTGATGCAATTTCATTCTTTTCTTATAAATAATACCAAACAAGAATCTAATCTAGCCTTAAGATCCAATTAACAGGTAACAGATAAAGAAGAAAGTAGAGATTTATGCTAAATGTCATCATAAAGATTCAGCTGACTGCCTCAAAACTGTAGAACACTTTACAGGATATATTTCTTTTTTTTTTTTCTTTCTTTTTCAGTAAATAAATGGTGAGGAAAAAACTGGAGGGTCACACCGGCCAAATGCATAGTTTGGACATTGGATCCTGACTGAAGCAAAGCCCCTGTAAAGGGACATTTTGGGGATGGCTGGCAAAAACTAGGGATTTAATATTAAAAAATTATCACTTTCATCTGTTAAATATAGTTATGATATAGCACTCTACTTTTAAAAGTCTGTCCCTAGTAGAGCTATACACTAAGGTATTAATATTTATGGGTGCAAAAATATAGCATCTAAAGTTTCTTTTTTTAGTACACATACATACACAAGTGTATTGGAGGGAACTGTACCATTTTCTCCACTTTTTTTCAGATGTTGGAAAAATTTCTAGATGTTAAGGAAAAGCGGCATAATCCAACAACAGAGTAGATGGGTATGATAAAGATGAAGATGAAAACATGAGTCTCCTTCTGTTTTTGTTTGTATACTCACACTCTTGGTGACTTCGATTATCTCTATGCTGAGGACTCATGACATCATATCAAGTCCAGAACCACTTCCAAACCCCAGGACATCTCTGCTTGAACTGTCTGAAAACACCTCAAAACTGATTTTTTTCCCCCAGAAAACTTCTACCTGTAGACTTCATATCAGTTGCTGACAACCCCACCATCCAATTATTCAGGCCAAAATGACTGCAGCCATTCTTGACACTGTTCTTTCTCTCACAGTCTACAACCAGCCTGAGGAAAATCATGTCACCTCCTCAAGAAATATTTAAGGTGTGACCCACCCCTCACTGCTACTCTTGTTAGAGCCGTCACCACTCTCCATTCCTCACCTACTACTCAACTGTTCTCCCTGTCTCCACCCTTGGTCCTCTTTGGTCTCTTCTCAAACCAGCAAGCCACAGTGAACCCTCGTAATATAAGTCAAACGTCCTTCAAAATCTGGCAAGAGTCCTCGTCTCCCTCAGAATCAAAGCCAAACTCTTAGTTGCCACAGGGACTCACAGGAGCTCCCCTTCTCACCTCTCAGACAACATCTTCTCCTGACTCACTCCTGCCTCCTGCTCCAACCACGCTGACCTCCTTCCTGTTTCTGGAATATTCCAGAATCCATCTTGCTTTGAGGACTCTGCACTCCCTGGGCCTTTGCCTGGAATGCTGTTCCTCCACATGACTAACAACTCTCTCACCTCCTCCTTCAAATGTCATACATAGGCTCCCTGAGTCTTACTCTGACCCAACCTGCCCCCCACCCTCACTCCTGCTCCCTGATCTCCATTTCCTTTGCCCACTGTCACCTTCCAAAAATAGGCTGTTAACTTGTTCACCACGTTGGACTTTTTCTGTCTCCTCTGCGAGACTGTAAGCATCCAGAACAGTGCCAGGCCTGTAGCAGACTCAATGACAACTGCTAAATGAACAAAATTATCAGTAAATTAGTAGCTGCCATTTCCAACCATACTCTAGCTTCATTAGCATTTCTCCACATTGTAAAATGCAGAACTCCACTGGAACATCAGTAGACTCTGAGGACCTATCTGCAACCCCCCTTCCCTAAGCACACACATTAATCTCTTTTTAGTGAGTGTCGATTCACAAAATGCTTAGTAATAAAAATACGCTCAGATCAATGATGTGTAGACCTCTGAGAGCTTCAGGTCTCTCAAAAGCTGGTTCCGAGACAGGAGTCACCCATGGCATGCACTGGCCATGACTCTTCTGAGACATGTTGGAGTAGAAAGACAGAGAAAGGATGATTAGTGGGGTGGGGTGACGAAAGAAAAGAGGCTGTGACTATTTAGCAAAAGAAACACTTTTTTTAAAAAGTCATGAGAAAAATCAGCTTTTGAGTTTGCATTTGTTCATAAGTAGAAAAAGATGTGTGCCACACCAGTGATTCCTAACAATGAAGAGTTTACATTTTCACAGATGACTAAGGGATCTTTCACTACAGTTGATTAATGCGATGATTTAAACAAAGATGGAAGAACAAGCCAAGTTCTACTCCTGAAAAGGTGTGGTCTGAAGGGGGCATTTCCTGTTGAAACTTTCTGTCCTGAGATGACCAGTTCATACACTGGGGAGGGGGGGAGGTGTTTGCATTCATATAACTAGGTGAGTGATTCTGGAGTCCCAGGGAGATGCCAGTCTTGGTCCCTAACTCCTCCTCACTCTCCTCTCCACTCCACGCCACTCTACTGGCTAATGGCAGCACTCCTGGCAAATGCCTGAAATTTCTCTAATCATACACACACTCTACACACACACACACACACACACACACACATGCAGTTGCAGAAACTTTGCCTCCTCCAATGGAAGAAGTAGAACTCCTCTTCAAATGTATCATCTTTGAATCTCAAAGACAAGCAAAAGCAGAAGCGATGCAAAAACTAAAAACTTCAGATGCTGGCTCTCAACTAGCACTGATGCTGAGTTCTGGGACTCAGCATCTGAGGGCTCAGCATCTTAAGCCCTCTGAGGACAAGTATGTAATATTTGTTCACTATTTGTGCTCAGAACATTCCCTCACATACAGGAGATCTTCTCTCAAGAACCATTCTCAGGGGTGAATGTGAGTGTGTGTATTTTGAACTACTGCCCGCATTTAAAAAATTATGCATAGAGTACAATCACAAGGGTACAGAATCCTAGTAGTCAAATCATTTGAATGGTCAGAATTTCTCACCAGACCATAGAATGATCATTGATGCTCATGATGACCAGTTGTACTGTCCTAAAATATTTCAACATCCTGACTGACAAAATGAAGCGATGGCATTGAAGGTATACTGTTAGGAATCAAGACTTCCCAAACTTCTACCACTTCTTAGCTTACGCTGCTTGGAAAAGCTATCTATCATCTTGATGCCTCTATTTCTTTTTTTTTAACATGGCCACAATGATAGTACATAACTGATAGGAATATTGTGACAACAGTTTACCCAATGCTTAGGTAAACACTCAGTAAGTATTAGCTTTTCCTCAATATGGCTTTCATATGAATTTTGTTTTTTCACATTCTGATTCTTTTTTAAAATGATGATCTATCTGTGTTATATATTCATGCTCAGCAAGTCAGAATATTCATTAAAGAGGATGTCCAATTCTCAAATTATATGAAGATAACTTATAATAGGGACGGCTGCTATTTGTCTACCAAATATCCACTCAAATTTTATTATTACTAACAGGACTCAGATTTTATTCCAGGTACAATGTGCATAGCTTAAAGATTACACTTCCCAGTGTCTCTTGCAGGCAGATGGAGCCTAAGTTTTCACCAATAAGATCTAAGAGGAAGGGCTGGGTAAGGCTTCCAAGAGCTCCTTAAAGGAAACTGCTTCAGTGAAGTGTGACATTACTGACTTTTCCCCCTTCCACTTGCCTATAGGGCTTCCCAGGTGGTGTAAGTGGTAAAGAATCTGCCTGCCAGTGCAGGAGACCCAGGAGACGTGCGGGCCTGGATAGAGGAACCTGGAGGGCTAGTCCATTGTCACAAAGAGTCGGCACAACTGCAGTTATGATGGTTGAAGCTCCAGTAGCCACACTGGACTAACAGTTGACTTTGAGAATGGAAGCCCTGGACTAGGCTAGAGGAAAAAAAAGTCAGAAAGAGTTTGGGTAATTTTGACTCTGGAGCTGCCGTACGACTGGTAAAGAAGTCCAGATTTATTTTATGTGAGACAAAAATAAGCTTTGTGTATTAGGCCACTATTACATGGAGGGTTTCAAATCCTAAAAAGAAAATTATATTTGAAATGGAATTTTTTCTAAAATAGATACTATTTTTTTTCTCCCATAGTCTTTCCAATTTCATGTAAATAACTGTAATACTTTAAGTTTGTAGGATAATTTAACACATTTAAATGTAGCCAAAATCTCTAGTGAATATTAACTCAGAAAAATTGGCAGAAACTGATATAACTCAGCTTCTTTTTGCTTAATTTTAATTTTGCTTAATTTGCTTAATTTAAATTAAATTTTTGCTTAATTGTAACAACATGTAAAAACAAAACAAAGGCAAAGAAAAATCAAATCTCAATTAGTTTTGATTATATTAATACAAACCCTCTTGATGATACAAACCCTCTATCTCTTAAATGGCAGGAGAAGGGGGTGGGTGGGTAGAAGGTGTTTTTCTTTTAATCTAATAGTGATAAAATGGTATAACTTTTTAAAACTGTGTAATCACTTTTTTAGCCTATTCTAAGAATTTCACACCAGAAAGTATTCCAGAATGCTGTTTCCCTAATACTAAACTTTATTAACCTCTCTGCCCCTCAGTTTCCTCTCCTATAAAATGGGAACAATAAATCACTCAGCTGTCAATATCAGTTAACTGCTTAGAACAGAGTCTGATACCTAGTTGGCTACTGTTTTGTAACAGGTAAATTGATAAAGTCAGCTCCACTTCTTCTTCATCTGGAAAATGGGTAAACCACAATAACTGCATTCACATTCCTCATGCGACAGCTAGCAGACTGAAAGAGAAGCTCTTTGAAAGCAAGAATTGTGTCACTTTAGCTCTCTAGAATATTCCCACACCTAAAACAGAAAGGAGGAACTCATTAACTCACTGTAGAATGAATAAAACTGTGCTCTTATTATAGAAGACTCTATAAGAGCCTAATATATAAACTGTTCAGTTCATGTTGCACTTGACTTCATTGGTTTATTAATTTATCTTTTTACAATGTGTTTGTATGCTTATCTAAAAACCAAATGCAAAGTTATGGATAAGACATATGATCTCTGAATTTAGTATCATTTTTCTCTATTACCTTTTTGCCATGGAATGCCTCTTTCCTTTTCATGTATCCTACAAAAAGCATTATACCTCTTCTTTTATTGTGGCAAAATATACACAACATAAAATTTACCATTTACCTATGTTTAAGTGTACAGTTCAGTGACATTAAATACACTGTTGTGCAACCGTCACCACTACTCATCTTCAGAACCTACCTCTTTTATAAAAAAGTAGCTTCTAGGATACCTTAAGTTCCATTTACTATAATCAAGACAAATCAGAAAACAATTAATGAGGCTCTTGTTCCATGTTCCAGTTCTGCCAGTCATATTTACACTAAAGATTCAACCAAAGTGGTCTGTTATTAGGAAAGAAAATTAAACGATATCTAAGTAGATCACTCTGATTTCATGAGATTGTGAGTCATGTGTTTTGACACACATTTGTTTGATGCTAATTGATTACATAGCTACACATTCGTAAACCTTTCAAATTTGAGATCTTTCATAACCAGTCTCAATGGAGCCTATTACTCTCACAGACCCAATCTAAAGGTAGCATTTTTCTGGATCATAGTATGGGGAACTTCAGATCTACACAAGAAGGATATACTTCTTTCAGTTATGCCTCTGAATTGTGCTTAGTAATAAAGAAAAAAACAAAACTGATTATATCCTATTCCTACTTTATTGATACAAGAAGAAAAACCCTGCCAGATACAACTTAATGCATACATTCAAGGCCACAGCTCAAGGTCTTGAACAACTTTTCAAGTTCATAGCATGCATGCATGCTAAGTCGCTTCAGTCATGTCTGACTCTGTGCGACTCCATGGACAGCAGCCCACCAGGCTCCTCTGTCCACAGGATTCTCCAGGCAAGAATACTGGAGCGGGTTGCCATTTCCTTCTCCAATGCATGCCTGCATGCTAAGTCGCTTCAGTCGTGTCTGACTCTGTGCAACCCCATGGACAGCAGCCCACCAAGGCTCCTCTGTCCACGGGATTCTCCAGGCAAGAATACTGGAATAGCATTTGTCCACTGATTTTCAAAAATCCACTGCCTTTCAAATCACCTAAGCAAATTTAGCAAACATCTTGATCAGGTAAAAAAGAACCAAATGTTATTGCATGACATGCTATTCTATGAAGATACACTTTTAATACCCTCCAGAGAAAGAAACTGCCCATCATTTTATTAGATTTCAAGTTTATGAAATGAGCACATGATAAACACATGCTATACTACAGACAGTTCAGCTCACTCTAAAGAAAAGCACTGCTGCCATTTTATTAAATTTCATTTAGCAAACACACTTCTGATTTTTCATATTATTATGCTAGGGGTTCTGCCAGGTACAACTAGGTGAAAAATCCTAGACCAAAACCACAAGGCCATTTGTTTTTTTGAACTAAATCATGGTGAATTTGACTCAAGAATTTTTAAGCAGAAATTAGATTTTAACACATCAAGCAACTGACTTACAAAGGAGAATGTTCCTCAGAGAAGTACCCATACGAAGTTGAGCAACCTGCATGGAACAGTTTAGTAACCAAGGCAACAAAATCGAACCTCTAAGATTTCCTGGAACCAGGGGTTCCCAACAGGAACAGCTAATTTTGTCACTTATCCTTTTGAAGAAGATGAACTAACACTAAGCTGTTTGTGGTGGCTCAGGTGAGGTTAAAAATCAAATATAAACAAGCCCAAGGTTGGATCAACATTACTATTAATGTTAAAATACCACAAGTAGTAAAAGGACTTTTCCACAGCACTTTTGTTAATTCCCACCCTCTGTGCATCAGCAGGGTATAGAGCGAGCATCTATTTATCTAGTGACTATGAATCACCTTAAGAGAACAGTTACACCACCTTCTCTGGGAAATAATGTATTTGATTTAGAGAAAAGGAACACATTTCTATATCTGCTGCTGCTTAGTCGCTCAGTCGTGTCCGACTCTTTGCGATCCAGTTGACTGTAGCCTGCCAGGCTCCTGTGTTCATGGAATTCTCCAAGCAAGAATACTGGAGTGGGTTACCATTTCTTTCTCTGGGGAATCTTCCCAACCCAGGGATCGAATTTGGGTCTGCCTGCATTGTAGCTGGATTCTTTACCCTCTGATTCACCAGGGAAGCCCTCCACCTCCTTAGCAAATACCTCTGTCTATTCTTCCTCGATATTCAATTCAAACTCCCTATACCCATCAAACTTTCATTCTGGATTCCAGTAGTCCAGAGATCAGCATCAAGCTGTTTCATCCATGCCAAGACTCTGAAGGTTGTTCATTCATCCCCAAAGTTAAGAGGTCACTAGGTTTTACAACATGCTGTAAATAACTGCTAATATAATATCTCTAGATTAATACCAATACTTTCCAACCTACTGCAATGTTTAAGCACTTGCCATAGGCACTGATTTATTTTCAGACTGGCAAGAGAAATGCTTCACATGAATGTTTGAGAGATGTGGGTGTGAGGAGGTAAGGAGAGATAGAATAATTGTGCCCCAAATAATCTGGTTAGACTATAGTCTAACATAAATGCTGCAGCATAAACCAATTGATTAGAGCTCTCTGGTTCCCATGAAATAATAGAGTGGTGGCATGAAAACAAATTTCAAATCTACTAATTGAGATATGCCTAGAAATTATTGGTTATATAGAGTTATGTAGGAAAGAGGTGAATTCTTTTAATTCTACTCCCCTACTGCTTCCAAGGCTCTCATCGTTGCTGATGTCTCCGCCTCCTTAGATTTCACTGGAGCCAATACTGATTTTCTCTCCTTTTTGCAGCTTTCTAGTCTTCAATCCCCTAAAGAAAACTAACATCTTACATCACTGAGGTATAACTTCTACTGGGTGGTAGGGAAGTTGACACTTTCATTTGGCCATGGTGATGCTCAGGGCACAGAGGCTAAGCCCACAGTGGGTCTGAAAACACCCCTGTTAGGAATAAAGGAGGGCAGGGGGCTTCCCAGGTGGCTCAGTAGTAAAGAATCTGCCTGCCAATGCAGAAGACGTGGGTTCAATCCCTGGATTGGGAAGATCCCCTGGAGAAGGAAATGGCAGCCCACTCCAATATTCTTGCCTGGAAAATCCCTTGGACAGAGGAGCCTGGCGGGCTACAGTGCATGGGGTCACAAAGAGGCAAACACAATTTAGCAAGTGAACAACAGCAACAAAGAAATAAATGGATTCTGGGGTTCTAGATAGAGAACTGATTAAGCCAAAAGATAAGTGCACTCAACCCAGGAAGTTACCGCATGTATCTTGGAGAAGACGTACAGTTTCAGGGTCTTTCTGAGAACGCAGCAAAAGATCAGCACACTGAGAAATCTCAATTTTTGAAGAAGCATATTTCAACAAAAAGGAAAACACTTGTCTGTCAAAGGAAGGCTCACTTCACATATCTGCATCTATAGCCAGTTTTATATAAGGGAGACACACTTCCTACAATTAAAATATGATTAATATAATATACATTCATTTTGCACATATACAACCTTTAAAGAACAAGTACATGGCTTAAGCCAGTCAACCCAGATTGTAAAAATACTTTTCCTCTGACAAAGTTCCCTAGACAAAAAGAGACAGTGGCCAACAAAAACTTCAACTTTCCATTTAAAAGGAGAAAACCAACCATAGTATTAAATGAATGATCCAGCCTCAAATCTACTATTAGTGAAATAAGAATACAGTTTAAAAGCTCTTACTGTGTGTGCTTTAGGCCCTGGTTGATTTAGTTCATCTACATACATCTGACAAGGCACCCTGGACCATGGATTGGTTATCCTGTGACGGCACACTTGATCTGAGATTATGCTGGTTAAGCTAGTTTGAAGTTTCAGAAAGAAAGTAGGAGTTGAAGTGTCCCTTTTGCGGGGGAAATGAGCATAGAATTGAAACAGACAGGGGGAGACGCAGGTATTCAGGCAGAAGAAAAATAAAATGAACACACCGTGTGGAGCAGACACTGGCAGGAAGAAAGGGTGAGGCAAGGAGACTGGGTTGGAAAGTAGAAATCAAATAAGATGAGAGGGAGCCAGTGGGTCTTCCCAAGGCTCTATAAAAGATTAACCTGGGATTTGGCACCCTGAGGCATAGTCTAACTCTACATTTTAAATTTCAAGGAACACCATCACTTTTCTGTTAAAGCCATTATTAAGTTAGACAGTCAAGTCTACTGCCAAAGTTTTAATTGAATAGTTGTCTCCCCTGAAACACATATTCACCCAGAATCTAAGAATGCGATCTTATTCAAAAATAGCCTTTGCAGATTTAATCAAGTAGGATGAGATCACACTGGATTAGGGTGGGCCCAGGTGTCCTTGTAAGAAGAGAAGCTCCAATACAGACACAGGGGGAGAAGAACATCTCGTGACAACAGATTGCAGAGAAGTACTGTAAACAAAGCAATGCCAAGGGTTGCCGGAAGCCTCCAGAAGCCTCCAGAAGCCAAGAAGATGCGAGGAGAGCTCCTCCCCACCTTCAGAGCGAGCACAACACCGTTAACATCTTGATTTCAGACATGCGGCCTCTAGAACTGTGAGACGATCAATTTCTAGTGTTTTAAGCCGTCCAGCTTGTGAAACATTGTGATGGCAGCCGTTGGGGAGTGGATCCTTCTGAAATGATGATTTATGGGAATTACTCTGGCAGGGATGAGCAGGAGGAATTGAAGGGAGGAGAGGTTGGAATCAAAAACAGACCAGCCAGGAGGATATGATAGTAATTCAGGCTTGCAAAACAATGGGGATGTGGACTAAACTGGTGACAGTGAATGAAAACAGAGCCAAAAATCTAGAGATGCTGAGGATGAAGAAATGATGGTCCACAGTGGAGAAGTGCCAGGCACACAGAGGATTGCAAAGTTAGATGCAGAAGAAAGCTGGAGCCCCTGGCAGAAACGGGGAGGATTAGGAGAAACAAATGAGTTTGTTATAAGGGCAGAAAGAGAAAATTACTAGTTTGATTTTAGATATATTGGTAGCAATGTGGGCATTGGAAAATGGGGACTGAATATTTAGGTGTTGGAACCTCCAGAAAGAAATCTGGAATCATAGGCCTAAAAATGAATAGCTGAGGTTCTGAAGAGACTAGCTTTTCAAGTCGGTTAAAGGCAGCAAAGTGCTCAGGGTCCAGTACTGGAGAATCTGGGGAACACCTTCAAAGAGAAGGGAAGCTCGGTGCAGCCTTCTTTTTCTCTCCTGGGAACAATTTTTCTGTCCTGTGAATATTACATGGTAATTCTATTGATTACCTCTTATCAGCAGTAATCTTTTCTAAATGTGTCACATTTCATGAACTTTTCCTCCTTATTTATAAAATCAATGGAATGTTCCAAAATATATCTGCACAAGATACACAAATTACATTATATATTCAGCTAATATAAATTAAGCAAAATTTATAGCTTGTGAATAAGTTCTTTGTTTTTTTATTTCAGAATTAGGGGAAAAATAATAAAACATGTAAACTAATCTATCACTCTACTTTAAAAGAGCTTAAAAAATAAATAATAGAAGCTCTTCAAAAATAGTAAACTTGGAAGGTCAAGAAAAGAGTCTTAACAATACTTATGTAGGAGGTGGTTCAATGAATGGAATCAAAACAACTGTGCAGCCACGTGTAGAAAAAGGTTGGAGCGCACCTCATAGCGTAAACCAGGATGAATTCAAATGGATCAAAGACGTACATGTAAGAAAGGAAACCATCAAAGGACCAGATGAAAACATTCTTTTGTTGGTTAAAAACTTTTACCAGGCATTTGCCAGGTAGGCGCACAGAACTGTGGAAGCTCTAAACCAACTTCAAAGTCAGAAGTTCAGGGAACCACTTGGACAGGCAAAGGAGAATCTACAGAGTAAACGATTAGCAAGCCTCCATCAGATGAGCCCAACATCCTTTTAAATAAAAAACTCCTTCTTTCTCTTGCCTTAAAAGTCAGCCTTTTTTATTTTTATAACTGTTGGTGGGCTTCACTAGTGGCTCAGTGGTAAAGAATCCACCGGCCTATGCAGGAGACATGGGTTCGATCCTTGGTCTGGAAAGATCCCACATGCCAAGGAGCAACTAAGCCCATGTACCACAGCTATTGAGCCTGTGCTCGAGGGCCCGGGAGCCACAGCTGCTGAAGTCTACTCGCCCCGGGGTCCTTGTTTCCTAACAAGAGAAGCCACTACAATGAGAAGCCTGTGGACACAATTAGAGAGTAGCCCCTGCTTGCCACAGCTAGAGAAAAAGCCCACAGAGCAATGAACACCCAGCCCAGCCAAGAATAAATAAATGCTTGGTAATCGGTTGCTAGGACTTTCATACAAACTGTAAAATAACAACAGAAATGAGTCTGCAACCAAGGTGATAGGGCCCTGCTCTCTCGGAGGGCTCTAAAGGAGGGCCCTTTCTGACCTCATCTGCCTCTGGTGTTTACTGACGGTCTGTGGTTTTCCTTAGCCTGGAGATGCATCACTCCTATTACAAGGCCATCTTTTCTTTGGGAGCCCTCACATCACCTTCCTGCTCTATGTGTCTCTCTCCCAAATTTCCTCTTTTTAAAAGTATTCAGGCTCACTCTAATGAACTCACTTGAACTTTATCTACCCTATAAGACCCTATTTCCAAATAAGAGCACATTCTGAGATAAAGGGGTTAGAATGTCCTCACATATTTTGTGGAGGGAGATACAATTCCACCTGTTTCAACACACTTCAACAGCATTACATCTGTTTAGCATATATGTGTGTGTATGTGTGTGTGTGTGTGTGTGTGTGTGTGCACTAAGTCACTTCAACCATGTCTGACTCTGCAACCCCATAGACTGTAGCCTGCAAGGCAGCTCTGTCCAGGGAATCCTCCAGACAAGAAGACTGGAGTGCATAGCCATTCCCTTCTCCAGGGGATCTTCCCAACCACAGATACAAAAAAAACCCTGACGTTCTCTATGCCAAATTTCCCCCAGAAGTAGCAGAGCCAAAGGCCAACAGCTCCCCATAGGATGGCTTGAGAAACCAGGGGCCGCCAGTCCAGACTCAATGAAAGAGAACCCTGAGGAGGGTGGGGCAAAGAAGCCCAGATGGAGCGTTTTTCTCAAATACTCTCAAGATGAGAAAAGTATTTTAAAGGTTTAACTGCATCTGGGCCAACAAGCTTCCACGGGGTTTCAAGCGAAAGAAAAAATGAATTAAGTAGCTGCTTTCCTTGGATTTCAACCAGAGCTTCCAGAGAAGTGAAAACCTGGGCAAGACTGACTTGGAAATGGAACACTCCAATGAAAGCTCCCAGAGGGCTGCCACCATTCATGCGGGGTTGATTCTAACCCAGTCCCAAGGCTCTTATTATAGAAAGCTTGCAAAATCTAACCAACAAGTCTTGCCCTTAAACATAACTTTCTGTTGCCTCTCTGGGACATCACCTATGCTTCCAAGTCACTTCCAAGTTATCATTCATCACTGTGCCACGCTGAAACAGGCTGGAAAACTAGGACAGCTTTACAGTAGGGTCCACTGGTCTGATTACAGGTTGGGAATCAGAATACAGGGTAGGATTGCCAAGTCCCTGGAATCCACCTCCCAGAATAGAAACGTTTCCTTAAAGATGTTCCCAATTTCCAGACTGAGGTATTGTGCTCTCCTCTTAGCCATACCCATTTTAAGGTTTAAATTACACTCTCATGAAGTGAAACTACCTTGCTGCTGGCCAAGGAAGCCTGTTAAAGTCCTCAGCCCAAGCTCTGTCCACGCCTGTGGATACTGCTCTGGCCCTCATGTACACCCACGGCTGATCTGCGTCAAAGTATGGCAAAAATCTCTACAATACTGTAAAGTAATTAGCCTCCAATTAAAATAAATAAATTAATTTTTTAAAAAAGAAAGGTTGGAAATGAGACTCATGAAGGCAGCTGTGAGAGGGTTCAGAACAGCAGGCAGTTTCTGTAGGAAAGAAAAAAAGAGTAACACCCTCACCTTAAAAATCACACAGACTTTGTGGGAAAAACTGTGTTCTAACAAGGCTCAGAGATTTCTTAAAAATCAGGGGTTTCAAGGAGCATCATTCATTCATTCATTTATTAGTTCATTCAACAAGAATGTCCTGAACTCAGTTCATTTCTAATTTGAATGAGGAGGATGAGTTAGTGCAGGAAGCTAATTACTAAACTCCTAGTAAACACAGGGGCAGACACAGCCTTGAGCCCTGGAACAGCTAAGACAAACTTGCACCCTCAGAGACAACATAAGAAGCTCCTGAGAAACCTGTGGTTGGGGCTGATGGGGAGGATACCCAGAAAAAGTGACGCTCTCCCCTCCCCTTGGGACCAAACAGAGCAAGAAAGGAATGCACAGTCAGATGATGGGGAGTCAGGGCTCAGAAGGAAGTTGGGACTCTCTAGTATTGAGTAGAGAGGGCCTTGGGCAGGAAAGGAGAAGGAGAAGAGTTATACAGTTTGCCAGTGAAAGAAGAAGTGGGTAATGTAGTATATTTCCCATGAAACTGAGCTCAACTGTCAACATATGTCCCTTGTATTATTCTTCCTGGGCCAGAAGCTTCAGCATCCTCATAACCCTCCCAGATGTCCCTGGGGGTCAGTGAGACTGTCAGGCTTCTACTTACCAGTCTTTAAAAGGCAGTGAAGAGCCCAAGGCTAGATATTTGTCCAAATATCCATTAGACAGAACTAGAACATAAACATGAAGTATGAAATTGCCCTTCAGATATGTAAAATTATAGTGAATTTTGGAAAATGTATAATTTTTCATAAGTCAAATTAACAGTTTCATGATGCAAGTCAAGCTTCTGGAGTAAAAATCAAATGTACTTGATTCACACTGAAACTAAAAATCAGCCAGTCAAAGATGCAAATGAGTGTGATGCAGAAATTAAAAACAACAACTTTGCAGTCATACTTCTTTTCCTTTTTGACCTTCAGGTAATGATGTTGCATTTGTTGACATTTCACCATGTATATGATAATAATAAATTGAGATTTAACAAACTCTTAAAACTAATTCTCCATCCATGGATAGATTATGTAAAGTGCTTCTTGCATGCATGTATGCTAAGTTGCTTCAGTTGTGTCCAACTCTTTGAGACCCTGTGCAGTGCACCCTGCCAGGCTCCTCTGTCCATGGAATTCTCCAGGCAACAATACTGGAGTGGGCTGCCATGCTCTCCTCCAGGGGATCTTTCCAACTCGGGATTGAACCTGCATCTCATTATGTTTCTTGCCTTGCACGTGGGTTCTTTACCACTAGCACCACCTGGGAAGCCCAAGTGCTTCTTAAAGATTAACAAACTCAGTGGAAACAATAAAGAGAAAAATCCTTCTCTACAGTTAGATAGCAAAAAGCAGGTATGTAACATGTGTTATAAAAAAAAACATAACTTGTTGGAGTGGGGTAGGTAGGTAGGTTTTTATCATTCTCCTTGCTGCTGCTTTTTGCAGAGGGGAAAAAAATTAATGTCATGATATGGTCTTTAGTTAGGTTAACTATAAGTACTTTACAGATAGGAACTTGATTATCATTCTTGCATGATGTACTTTATCATAATGCTCTTGATATCTTGAGTCTGAGTAGAGAGACATTACAAGTCAAAAATATGCCCTAGATATTAAGATAAAGGGAAATTCAACTTAAAATCACCAACATGTAAAAATTCTGGCAGTATTTTATTAGTAAAGTATACTTCTAGAATAAACAAGTCCAATGAATTGACTGTTTCTTTTTATTAAAATTCATCATGCAAAATGAAGTCAACTGGGGGTTATGGTCCAAGATGGAGATATAGGAGACCCCTGAACGCATAACCTCCCATGGACATATCTCCACTACATGCAGAGTGATTTCCCCTAAAAGAAATCCAGAAAGTAGTTGAGAGATTCCTTCACTCTGTGCAAATTAAAAAATACTCACACTGAAATGGGTAGGAAAGACTGAGACACACTCTTACCATAAACACACTCAAACCTTGTACAGCACTGTACAGTCATGAGGGAACTCACAACTCCTAGCTTCTGCCTGAGGAGGGAAGGGTTGGTCCTAATACCTAGCACCCCAGGGATCTGCCCCCAAAACACATTGCTCTGAAAGCCAACAGGGCTTATATCTACCATACTCACAATACTAAAGCAAACAAATTGTTCTTAATGGGCTCACAAGGACTCACAATCTTCTCAGGGTCCATGTACAAAAGAAGCAAACAGATAGATTCATCTCTGAGTTTTTCCTAAAAAAGGCCCATTTGCATACTTTAAGAGCTGCTGAGAGTCAGGTTTCTAATTTAGCACTATCTAGAGAATGACAGATTCTCCCCCAGAGACTGGGAAAGCATTACCTACCATCTCTGCATTCTCCTTGTAACCTGTTCCAAATCACTAATATCTCTCTGGAAGGAGCTTGTACATATATCTGGTACCCTAGCTTTTGCAGCTGCCACCTAAGGAAAACATAACTTGATCATCTGGCTCCAGTGTTCAGCAGAGCTTGCACTTATCAGCCCCACAGGTCTTTAACAAACAAACAAACAAAGGGTCCTAAGAGGTTATCCTTCCAAGGCTCAGCACAGAGGAAGCAAACAAAACCCCATCACTGAGTCTTCCCCTAAAAGAGATCTATTTGTATACATTAAAAGCTGGTACCTGAAGGTCTAGCTCCAATCAGTTTGTATCTACATGCTCACTTGGATCCTTCTCTTTCAGATACTGACAGGTCTAGGCATACTCTCAACTACTGGAAGCCTCTAAGAACAAAGAAGTCACCTTGGAAAATCACAAAGGTCTGAGAGACAACCAAGAGCTCAGGCTGGGCTGATTATTAAGGTTCATCTCCAACATGAGATCACTCTGTCAAGACTAGGAGAGGTAATTGTTTTATTTCAGGCACAGAAACCAATGAAGGGAGTCAAGGAAAATGAAAAAATAAAGAATATGTTTCATACAAAAGAACAAGATAAAATCTCAGAAATAGACTTTAACAAAATGGAGATAAGTGAGAGATATCTCAAAATGGAGATAAGTTATTAAGATAACTCTTAATAAAGAGTTGAAAGTTATGATCACAAATATGCATACCAATATCAGAAGAACAAGGCAAGAACAAAGTGAGAAATTCAACAAAGACACAGGAAATATAAGTATAAAACAGAAATCACAGTACAAAAGAATACACTATTAATAACTACAGTGGAAAAATTCAATAGAAGAGTTCAATGTCAGCTAAGTCAAGCAGAAGAAAGGATCAGCAAATTAAAAAGCAGGGTAGTGGAAGTTATCCAATCAGAGGAGTCAAAAAAAAAAAAGGAAAAGAGTGAAGATAGTTTAAGGAATTTATATAAGGACAACATCAGGTAAACTAACATTCACATTACAGTGGTCTCAGGAAAAAGAGGAAAGTGAAAGGAGTAGAAAGCTAAAGAAATAATCACTGAAAACTTCCCTAACCTGGAGAAAGAAACAGATATCCAGATCTGGGCTTCTCAAAGAGTTTCAAATAAGATGAACCCAAGGAGACTCACAGCATGACATACTAAAATAAAAGTATCAAAAGTTAAAAACAAGGAGATAATCTTAAAAGAACCAAGAGAAAAAGCACCTTGTTACATGCAAGATAGATAAGACTATCAGCAATATTTCAACAGAAACTTTACAGGGCATCATATACTCAGAGTGCTGAAGAAAAAGAAGATTGAGGGCAGGAGGAGAAGGGGATTATGGAGGATGAGATGGTTGCATGGCATCACTGACTCAACGGACATGAGTTTGGGTGAACTCCGGGAGTTGGTGATGAACAGGGAGGCCTGGAGTGCTGCGGTTCATGGGGTCGCAAAGAGTCACACATGACTGAGTGACTGAACTGAACTGAACTGAACTGAAGGAAAAAAAAAAGAACATCAACCAAGAATACTCTACACAGCCAAGTTTTCCTTCAGTATTGAAGGAGAGATCAAGAGTTTCCCAGATAAGCAAAAACCGAAAGACTTCATTGTCACTAGAATAGCCTTTAAAGAAATGTTAAAGGTACGCCTTCAAGTTTAAATGAAAGGATGTTAATTAGTAGCAGGAAAACACATCAAAGTATAAATCTCAGAAACAGATAAACAAGGACCTACTGCATAGCACAGGAAACTATATTCAACATAAGAACCTATAATGGAAAAGAATCTGACTAATAGGATAGACAGATACACATATACAACTGAATAACATTACACTGGAAACATTGTAAATCAACAATCTTTCAATTAATTATTCTTTGACTTAAAAAAAAAGAAAATATAAATCTCAATAATAAGGTAAATATAGAGTTAAATTTAGAATACTCCAATGTTGTAATGATGGCAGGTATTTACTAACTTTTAAATATAGTATGAAAAATGGTAAAAAAAAAAAAAAAAGAAAAACTATAACTATAGTAATTTGCTAACAAATACACAAGGTAAAAAAAATATAAATTACAACATCACCCATAAAACATGAAGAAGAGTAAAAATATAGAGCTTTAGAAGTTGTTAACAACTTAAAATAGGCTTAGAAGTTATTATATAAGTTTCATGGTGACTACAAAGCAAAAACCTGTACTAAACACACAAAAGATCATAAGAAAGAAACCTAAACACACCATTAAAGAAAGACATCAAGACACACAGGAAAAGAGCACAAGAAGAAAAAAGAAACAGATAAATACAAAACAGTCAGAAAAAATCAATAAAATGATAAGTAAACATCTGTCAATAATTAATTTAAACATAAGTGGACTATATTTTCCAGTGAAAAGACAGACAAAAGGCTGAATGGATCATAAAACAAGATCCAACTATATGCTATTTACAAGATACTCTCTTCAGGTTTAAGGACACAGAGCTTGAAAGTGAAATGATGGGAAAAAGATACGCCATACAAGTAGAAACCAAAAGAAAGTGGGATAGCTATACTTATATCAAACAAAATATTAATAGAATTCAAGCAAAAGACTTTAATGAGAGACAAAAACATCTTTTTAAAATGACAAAGGGGTTAATCCAATATGATGACATATAATAATATTTGCAAACATCTATGCAACCAACATAGGACCACCCAGACACATAAAACAAATATTAACAGACCTTAAGAAAGTGGACAGCAATACAATAACAGTAGGGGGCTTCAGTACACCACTGTGAACAATGGATAGATCACCCATACAGAAAATCAACAAGGAAAACATTGGACTTAAACTGTATAAACTGCATATTAGGCCAGATGAACTTCTGGTAGCAGCAGAAAACATTTTTCTCAAGCACACATGGAACATTCTCCGGGATAAATCATATGTTAGACCACAAAACAAGACAATAAATTTAAGAAGGCTGAAATCATATAAAGTATCGTTCGCAACCACAATGGTATGAAACGAGAAATTAAGTACAAAAAGAAAACTGTAAAATTCACAAATATTTGGAAATTAAACAACATGCTTCTGAACCACAGATGAGTCAAAGAAAAATCAAAAAGGAAATAAAAATACTTGGAAACAAATAAAAATTGAAATAAAACACCAAAACTTACAAAATGCAGCAGAGCAGTCTAACAAGTTTACAGCTGCATTAGAAAAAAAAGAAAAGTGCTCATTACATTGAAGAAAAAAATAGAACTCAAATTAACAACAAATTTAATACCACAAGGAAATAGAAAAGAAAAACAAACTAAGTTATAAGTTAGTAGAAGGAAGGAAGTAACAAAGATTAGCTTGGAAATATGAAATCAAGATTAAAAGACAACAGAATAGATCACTGAAACTAAGAGATGGTTTTCTTTTAAATATATACAAAACAGACAAACTTTTAGCTAGACTTACCAAGAGAAAAAAATAAAATCAGAAGAGAAAGAGGTAATATTATAATTGATATAACATAATACAAAGAATCATAAGAAACTACTATGAATCATTATATGCCAACAAGCTGGACAAACAGGAAAAAACTGATAAATTCCTGGAAATACACAAGCTACCAAGACTGAATCATGAAAACAGAAAATTCTAATAGACCATTACTAGTAAGGAGATAGAGTCAGTAATCAAAAACATACCAACAAAGACAAGCTCAGATTGCTTCCCTGGTGAATTCTACCAAACACTTAAAGAAGAATTTCAAATTGTTCCAAAAAAATGGAAGAAGAGAAAATATGCCCCAAATCATTTTATAAAGCCATAATTACCCTGATACCAAAACTAAACAAGGACATTACAAGAAAAAAAAAAAAATTACAGGCCAGTATCCCTGATACACATGGATGCAAAAGCTCTCAACAAAAGCTTTGGTAGCACACCAAATTCAACAACATATTAAAAGAATCACACACCATGACTAAGTGGGACTTATTTCAGGGGTAAAAAGATGGTTCAACATCTGCAAATCAATCAATATAGAACATTAACAAAAATGAAGAATAAAAAGTATATGACCATATCAAAAATAGAGAAAAAGCATTTGCAAAATTCAACATCCATTCCTAATAAAAACTCTCAATAAAGTGGGTATAGAGGAAACATACCTCAACATAATAAAAGTCATATACAAAAAGTCCACAGCTAGCATCATGCCAAACAGTGAGAGACAGAAAGTTTTTCCTCTAAAATCAGGAACAAAACAAAGGTACCCAGTCTCATGACTCCTGATTAACATAGTACTGGGAGTCCTAACATAGTAATTAGGCAAGAAAAGGAAATAAATGACATGCAAATTTTAAAAGGAAGAAATAAAATTATTTCTATTTGCAAAACAACAAAAGCAAAAATAAACAAGTGAGACTTCATCAAATTAAGAAATTGTTGCATAGTAAAGGAAACCACCAGCAAAACAAAGAGGCAGCCTGCCAAATGGGAGAAAATATCTGTACATCATGTTATTGGACAAAAGGTTAATATCCAAAGTATATGAAGAACACATATATCTCAATAGCAGAAGAAAGGAAAAACCCAGTCTGATTAAAAAATGGGCAGAGGAACTGAATAGACCTTTTTTCTGAAGAAAATATACAGTTGCCAATGGGTACATGAAAAGGTCCTCAAGCAATCATCAGGGAAATGAAAATCAAAATCACAATGAGATACCAGCCCATACCTGTTACACTGGTTATCATCAAACAGACAGCAAATAGTAAGTGTTGGTAAGGATTTGGAGATGAGAATCCTTGCAAATTGTTGGTGAGATTGTAACCTGGTGCAACCACTGTGGAAAACAGTAAAGAGATCCCCACTCCTGCCAAAATAAAACAGAACTACAATATGATCCAGCAATCCCGTTTCTAAATATACATCCAAAGGGTTTGAAAACAGAATATCAAAAGAAATATTTATACTCTCCTGTATCCCAGATATGGAAACAAACTAAGTGACCATCAACAGGTGAATGGAAAAAGATCTGATAAATCTCTATCTACAATGATATACATAATGGAATGTTATTCAACCATGAGAAAGAAACAAGTCCTGCAATTTGCAAGAGTATGAATAGACCTTGAGGGTATTATGATTAAAAATAAGCCAGTCAGAAAAAGATAAATATTGCATGCTATCACTTATACATGATTGTAAAAAGTTAAATTCATAGAGAGTACACAAGTGGTTGCCAGGGTTTGGAGGATGGGACAAATAGAGAAAGACTGATAAGAGTATAACTTCTCAGCTATATGATGAAAAAAGTCTGAGGATCTAGTATAAAACACTGTACTTATAATTGATTTGCTAAAAAAGTAGAACTTAGGGGCCTCATTAGAGAAAGAAAAGGTAAATAGCTAAGGTGATGGATATTTAGTTAACTAGATGTAGGGAATTCTTCTACAATGTCTATCAAATGACTGTAACATATACTTTAAATATTACATTTGTCAATTATACTCAATTAATGCTGAAAATTTTAAAAATGAAGTCACTTCACAACCTCTGTTATACTGATAGCCATCTGAGGATATCCAAATGTTCCATGCAGGTATCATAGAGTTAATTCCAGATAGCTCTACAACTGGCTTTCCTACTACTCTTCTAAGGCAAAAAGTAATCTATATAAGGTAAATCTATATTAGATTAATATTATTGTTAATCTCAAACTATGACCATATAAACACAGTATTGTCTATATTAGATTTTAGATTTCTGGTGTGAGTTGGTTCTTTTTTTTTAATGACAGATGGTATTTGGATGTAAAAAAAACTTTTCAAAATGTGACTTTGTCAAATTCTCTGAGAAACTTGACAATCATCTTCAAAGATGATTCCAGAAGACTATTTTTTCCTCATTTTTCATCACCATAGCATATATATAATTTCATTTTTGCCTTTATAATTCTTTTTTTTTTTAAACCATCAAATAAGAAGACATAGTTTGGCCCAAGGACTTTGGAAACATTCAGGTCTCCTAAACAAACCAAGTTATAAAGCGGTTTTTCTGTACTTCTTATTACCATAAATTTGTTTATTTGTGGGGTTTAACAGTGGAATGGCTAAGCATGGACATGATATTTTCCTTCCCTTGATTTCCATCTCCATTTTATTCCTAAATACAGAAGATTCTAAGACAGTAAAAGAATCTGCCTGCAATGCAGGAGACCCAGGTTCAATCCCTGGGTTGGGAAGATCTCCTAGAGAAAGGAATAGAAACCCACTCCAGTATTCTTGTCTGGAGAATTCCATGGACAGAGGAGCATGGTGGGTTACAGTCCATGGGGTCCCAAAGAGTTGGACAGGACTGGGTGACTAACGCTTTCACTTTCACAGATGATTATTGCGATGAATTCTTCACTCGTTAGTAATGTGCACGCATGCTGTTGCTCCATCATGCCTGACTCTTTGCAACCCTATGGATGGTATCCGCCAGGCTCCTCTGTCCATGGGATTCTCCAGGCAAGAATACTGGGGTAAGTTACTGTGCCCTTCTCCCACTGGTTTTGTATTTGAACTTAATTCCCATTGTTTCAAGTGTCCTTCAAACTTTTAAATTTATAAAAATGTCAAGATGGAAATCTACTGCTAAGTATGAAAGATATATATTTGACTTCAGCAGTGTTCTGGAACTAATATTACCAAAACTCATTAGGGAAAATACATGCTTATACAACAATAAAACTTAAGGGCAACTAAGAGTTGATTCTCAGGGATATGACCATTAGTTGTTTATTTGTTTCTGTTTTCTTCCTGAAGTACCTTCTAAAAAATGAAAGCAATAATAAATACAAAGAGAAAACCTATAACCACATTACATTTAAATTCCAATATTTACTCATCATGGATCTGCCTCACATAGGAATATTAAGGTAGAGAAGTGCTCATTAAAACTCTTAATTCCATGGGGAACACATGTAAATCCATGGCTGATTTCATGTCAAGGTATGGCAAAAACCACTACAATATTGTAAAGTAATTAGCCTCCAACTAATAAAAATAAATGAAAAAAAAAAACTCTTAATTCCAAACATGGCTGGGAGTCTATTTGCCAGTTGGACTGACTCAAAATCTAAATATGCCTGTGAATCCCCGTGTTTCCATGTAACCCAACCTCTGCCACCTAAATAGATGCCCTCTATCCAGTTTGGATCACAACATTGCTGGCTCCTTATTCAAAGGGCAACATGCTTACATGTTAATAAATGCAAATCTAAGGCCAGATGTATATTACCTTGGCCTATAATCTCTGAAATGTAAGTACAAAACTCCTTTTTTATTTAGTTTAATTAAAAAAACCCATGCTTCATAGATAATAAGTTCATCTACTAGAAGAAAACTCACAAGAGAGTCACTATCTAAATTCATTACTTGTTTGGTCTATAAGCCCAGAAAAGAAGATTTAACTTCCTCTTGCCTTGATTCATCTATGTTAGCTTCTGAATGGATATGATGGGGTAAGGAGGAGGTCATTTTCTAGTCTTGTTTCCATAATAACTAGAGGTCTTCTCCCTGAACAATAAGAGCAACAGTCATGTTTTATAAGAACACCAGTTCTGAGAGTATCAGCTGAAGGATCAAGTATAACTTCAGTCACTGTTATCTTTCCACAAGCTCCTTTCAGGGATGAGAACCTAATTGATTTTTCTATTGCATTACCTTGTTCCTAAAATGGTAATGGACAGTTAAATGAATATCTGGCATTCAGTTAAAAAAAAAAAAACATTATTTCTTTAGTTCATAAATACCTTAAAATAAAGTCTTGTAAGGTAAAATTGATGATTCACAATTTAGGTGTTTTGAACAAAAGTCCTCAGCATTAAAAATTTATAGGACATAGATCACTTAGCGCTAAAAATTTCTGCCACAGTGAACATATAATATTAGATGCATTTATTATCTAGTGTTCACCCCAGATTTTGGGGGTGAATATTGATGGGCTAAAAAAACAATGTCAGATTAAAGACTTTAATCATCTAGATTTTTATTTCAAAACACTATTTCCTAACTTCCAGGAGAATTAAGAGTGTATAGATACTGAAAATTAATCAATTCTGATATAACCTTGAAACCAACTAGATAACAAGCTATTGTGTCCCACTATCTCTTCCCTGGTGGCTCAGAGGTTAAAGCGTCTGCCTGCAATGCAGGAGACCTGGGTTCGATCTCTGGGTCGGGAAGATCCCCTGGAGAAGGAAATGGCAACCTACTCCAGTATTCTTGCATGAAGAATCCCATGGACGGAGGAGCCTGGTGGGCTACAGTTCACGGGGCCGCAAAGAGTCGGAAACGACTGAGCGACTTCACTTTCACTTTTCATCTCTCCCACGGTAAGGCAACCTGTTCATGAATAGTTAATGGCTCTTCAAAATAAAAGGCAAGCTTAGTGTTCTTACCTGGCACCCTCTTTGCCCAGTTGATCATATGTACCAGCTCCCTGTCTGCAAGGCTGGTCAGCAAGCCCATCATTGAAGCCTCACTGAAAGGCCTGTTAGGATCATACTCAGAATAGATTATGGGGGGCTCAGCCTCCAGCAAGGCACTGATCATCTGGTCAGCCGTCAGGGACAACACCGGGCTGTTCTTCTTAGTGTGTTTAATCATGATCGGGCTTGGCCAAAAGTTGGCAGCTCTCATGTCTCCGGAGGGCACCGCTTCGTTCCTGCCCTCTCCATCATCTCTCTGGCGCTTGTGCTTCAACATTCTCCCTCCTCTTCGGTCTTTCCGTATCCCTGAGAACACACACAAACAACAGCTTATTCTTTTGCTCAAATAAACTTTCACATGAAAACCATTTTTAACACGAACAGCCTTTATTTTATTTAAGGAAATAGTTTGGGACACAGTTGTGCTGTTAAGTGTTTCACAACCAGCTGTCCACAAGAGGGGGAGAAAAAAGGCTTTGATTTGTAGCATTCACCAATTTCCATGGTGTAACTACTCCCACCATGGCAAATTTCAAGCTTCTTGTCTAAGATCAAGCAGTGTACAAAACTCCTACAAATTTAACAATAGGCTTTTATGAGCCAGTACAAGCTGCTCTTTCAAACCATTGCGGGATGTGCGCGTGTGTGTAACAGATGCTATAAAAAAGACAACATAATAATTAGCTACTCTTGAAATATGACATATAAAAGATCGCTCCTGCTATGAATATTCTTTCAATAGCAAATTTAAAAATCATCTTTATAAAGTGTTTAATAAATGTCCTTATCACCCAAGTAGACCTCTTAATGGAAGACACTAAAGAGGAATGATTTATCCAAAATGTATCTGGCAGTCTCTAGCCTCCACAGATGTCTAGTCAGTCTTTTATTGCTACTAAGCTGTACCTCATCACCTAAGTAATTGACTCAAGACCCTCAACTTGTTGACTAGGTTCTAAGATGTCACAAATGTCTTTCTATTTTCCTAATATTAAAGTTTTAAAATAGTTGCAAATAGTCTTCCCCCAAAGATTTACCAGCTGTAGTTCCCCCTAACTAATTAAAGGACAGAGACTCCAATTTTTTTCGCAGAGATGCTTTGAGGCTTGGTTCAGCATCTTAACCGAGAAAACGCCAGGCTGTAGTACTAAAATGTATCAGCAGAAACAAATATTTTAAAAGACAAAAATGAACACAAGGGTTCATATTTTCAAAAACTCCAATCTCTCCAAAATAGACCAGAAAGCCACATTTCTTAGATTTGTATAAAGAAATAATAATTTTGGTAAAAATCTAATATAATTATTTTTAATATTAAAGACATGAGAAGTAAAATTCTTTGTAACAGATCACCTGTCCTCTGATTCCAAAACGAATAACTAATGTCAGAACTTTGCTCTGTTTTGTTCTGTCAAGGAGTTTGGACAAATGTTCACTGGTGAGTTTTTATGCATAGCTTTTATTCTTATAGATCTAGATTAGATATGTTACATGATATTAAAAATATAATGATGCCACAGACCCTTCCTTATTTGTTCAGTATCAAAATAAGCATTTCTCAGAACTCTTGGAATAGGTAACAATCATAAAGATTATTATCACTAACATACACTGAGCACTTACCATGTGCTTAAGCACTTTAAATACACTTTACATGTACGCATTTTACAACTAATCTAGTCCTCACAATAACTTTGTAAGGTAAATGCCAGAAAACTGCTCCTTTAGAAAGATTCATGAACTGGTCCAAGGCCATTCTCTATTAAGTATGATCCAAGATCCAAGCTTCTAAATGAAGCTTGTGTTTTTTTTTCCCCAGTTACCAGAGTTTCAAAATTGTATCCCACATAGTTGACAAATTTAAGGACATCTACAAGTAAAATGGGCTTCCTTGGTGGCTCAGCGGTAAAGAATCCACCTAGCCAGTGCAGAAGACATGGGTTCAATCTCTGGATCAGGAAGATCTCCTGGTGAAGGAAATGGCAACCCACTCTAGTATTCTCACCTGGGAAATCCCATGGACAGAGGAGCCTGGTGGGCTACAGTTCATGGGGTCACAAAAGAGTCAGACATGACTTAGTGACTAAACCAAACAAAAAAGAAATAAAATAGGTCAAATGAGAGTAATCATTGCATTCGGCCAGTTGCTGTCCTAAGTCAATTCTTTTCATCACCAGATGTGCTAACGTGAGTATAATATCTGAATTAAGGAAGCAAAACTCACACCCTACTCTCAGCTCATCAGAGCATACCCGGTCTATCACACGCAGTGCTGGATGCGGCAGAGACCAGCAAAGCAAATCTTTTCAGAGTAACGAGGATGGTGAGGAGAGGTGAAATCAGGTCACACGGAGAACCACTGAGGAACTAAGAGGGGTTAGCCAGAGGAAAAAAAAGACTTAGAGGAAACATGAGTGTCACCTTCACATGGGCTCTACCTGATAAAATGGCATTTTGGTCTGAATGTCTGTGTCTCCCCCAAATCCATACGTTGACATCTAATCCCCAGTGTGATGGTATTCACACTTTGAATAGCATCCCAAAGGTATGACCCTTTGGGAGGTCATTAATTAGGTCACGAGGCTAGAACTTTTACAAATGGGATTAGTGCCCTTATATATAGAGGCCAGGGTGCCAACTTGCTCTCTCCACCCTGTAAGGGTGTGAGAAGATAGCTGTCTACAAGCAGGAAGCAGGAACGCATCAGACACCAGATCTGCGGGCAAACGTGGAGTTCCCGAGCTCCAGAACTGTGAGAAATGTTTGCTGTTTAAGCCGTGAAGCCTGCGGTATTTCTATTCCAGCACCTTAAACCGACTAAGAGAGATGGGCTCAACCTGCTCCTTAAGAGTGCAAATGGTAAAACAGAAGAAATACGTGGAAATCATGAGAAGCCAGGGCTCACTACAAAGACTCGGTCTGTAGTCAAAGCTGACAACAAAGATAGACTCTGCTGCCACAGGAAAGGAGGTGCTGGGTCACTGGAGGTTTCCAAGAATAGGCTAGATGAAGACCTTACAGTGGTGTTACCAAAGGCATTCAGTTTCCCAGTATTTGTACTACGTGACTTCCAATGTACTTTCTCTCCCGAGAGTGTCGGACTCCATGATCTCCCTTTTAGAATGTGAGACCACTGGCCATGGATGAAAAGCAGGAAAGGAAGATCAGAAGCAAAGAACTCCTAGAGATTCTTATCTCTTAGAAACTTTGAGGCCAGACTTTTGAGAGGATGATGCTGATTATTATTTACCTACATTGGGTGGCAACTAGGGTGAAAAAATGCATTGTTCTTCAATATTAGGCAGTGTATGTGTATAAGTCAAATACTCTTTGACTCCCTCTCTATAACTTTAGAAAGAGAGAGAGAAGGTAAACAGAGAATGTAAACAGATAGAGAATGTAAGCGGATGTAAACAATACAATCTTTTAATATCAGATCTACATGGAAAGATAAAGGCAGGTGATCTGAACAAAGAAGAAATAATTAAAGGTGATTTTGTCCACCCTAAGATGAAACAAAGTTACTTAAGTAATCAAGGTATGACTATACACACGCATTTTACTTTTTAAAAATGAAGTTGATGCTTTCTGTTATCATCGCAATTTATCTTCATTTTAAAATATTTCCAAGATAAAGACAAATAGACACAAAGTAAATTAAGCAAAACAAAACACAGTATTGCCCCCATTTTAAAAGGTCCCAGCAGTCACACTACAGACAAATATACAAATCTGTTTTCTAGAATAATTTTAAACTTCAGGTTCTAAAAGTGACAGTTATTAAAAATTGCTTATCAAAGTATTCATTTTGTGAACATTTGTTCAATACTAACAATGTATATTCACAGATGATGCAATGCTAAACAAAGACAGATTATGGTACCCTCCATGAAGTTTTTAGCTTGGAGGGAGAAAGACATGAATCAAAAGTTGTTCTGTTATTTGTGGAATGAATGAATGAACTGCCCAAAACACAATGCAAGAGAGAAAGTAAAGCTAAGAAGAGGAGACAAAGAAGGTATCTCTAGGAGACAATATTGCATTTGAGCCAATACATGAGATTCCCTTTCTTGGAGAAATTTAGAAGTAGACTCTTCCGATGGTTTAGGGATAGCACTATTACAGCAGTGAGCTGAACCATCACACCTCTTTGAGTCTCAAATATTTGATTCACATTGTTGAACACAAGTCAAAAATGACCACAGACTTAGAATGCAGAACAATTAAACACAACTGGAGAGGTGGAGATGAGAATATTTATAAAACTATCAAAGAGTCAAATATGGTAAGGTAGATTCAATGCAAAGAAATAGAGGAAAACAGCAGAATGGGAAAGACTAGAGATTTCTTGAAGAAAATTAGAGATATCAAGGGAACATTTAATGCAAAGATGGGTTCAATAAAGGACAGAAATGGTATGGACCTAACAGAAGCAGAAGATATTAAGAACAGGTAGCAAGAATACACAGAAGAACTATACAAAAAAGATCTTCACAATCCAGATGATCACAATGGTGTGATCACTCACCTGAAGTCAGGCATCCTGGAATGTGAAGTCAGGTGGGCCTTAGAAAGCATCACTACGAACAAAGCTAGTGGAGGTGATGGAATTCCAGTTGAGCTATTTCAAATCCTGAAAGATGATGCTGTGAAAGAGCTGCACTCAATATGCCAGAAAATTTGGAAAACTCAGCAGTGGCCACAGGACTGGAAAAGGTCAGTTTTCATTCCAATCCCAAAGAAAGGCAATGCCAAAGAATGCTCAAACTACCGCACAATTGCACTCATCTCATACGCTAGTAAAGTAATGCTCAAATTCTCCAAGCCAGGCTTCAGCAATACGTGAACTGTGAACTTCCAGATGTTCAAGCTGGTTTTAGAAAAGGCAGAGGAACCAGAGATCAAATTGCCAATATTCACTGGATCATCGAAAAAGCAAGAGAGTTCCAGAAAAACATCTATTTCTGCTTTATTGACTATGCCAAAGCCTTTGACTGTGTAGAGCACAGCAAACTGTGGAAAATTTTGAAAGAGATGGGAATACCAGACCACCTGACCCATCTCTTGAGAAATCTCTATGCAGGTCAGGAAGCAACAGTTAGAACTGGACATGGGCGAACAGACTGGTTCCAAGTAGGAAAAGGAGTACGTCAAGGCTGTATATTGTCACCCTGCTTATTTAACTTCTATGCAGAGTACATCATGAGAAACGCTGGGCTGGAAGGAGCACAGGCTGGAATCAAGATTCCCGGGAGAAACATCAATAACCTCAGATATGCAGATGACACCATTCTTATGGCAGAAAGTGAAGAGGAACTAAAGAGCCTCTTGATGAAAGTGAAAGAGGAGAGTGAAAAAGTTGGCTTAAAACTCAGCTTTTGGAAAACTAAGATCATGGCATCTGGTCCCATCACTTCATGGGAAATAGATGGGGAAACAGTGGAAGCAGTGTCAGACTTTATTATTTTGGGCTCCAAAATCACTGCAGATGGTGACTGCAGCCATGAAATCAAAAGACACTTACTCCTTGGAAGGAAAGTTATGACCAACCTAGACAGCATATTAAAAAGCAGACACATTACTTTGCCAACAAAGGTCCATCTAGTCAAGGCTATGGTTTTTCCAGTGGTCATCTATGGATGTGAGAGTTGGACTGTAAAGAAAACTGAGCGCCCAAAAATTGATGCTTTTGAACTGTGGTGTTGAAGA
The DNA here is from genome assembly GCF_023699985.2 of Odocoileus virginianus. Lineage (NCBI taxonomy): Eukaryota > Metazoa > Chordata > Mammalia > Artiodactyla > Cervidae > Odocoileus > Odocoileus virginianus. The sequence goes on from NC_069707.1 coordinate 14,360,173, forward strand.
AGACTCTTGAGAGTCCTTTGGACTGCAAGGAAATCCGAACAGTCCATCCTAAAGGAGATCAGTCCTGGGTGTTCATTGGAAGGACTGATGCTGAAGCTGAAACTCCAATACTTTGGCCACCTCATGGCAAGAGTTGACTCATTGGAAAAGACCCTGATGCTGGTAGGGCTTGGGGGCAGGAGAAGAGGACGACAGAGGATGAGATGGTTGGATGGCATCACCGACCCAACGGACATGAGTTTGGGTAATCTCCAGGAGTTGGTGATGGACAGGGAGGCCTGGCGTGCTGCGGTTCATGGGGTCGCAAAGAGTCAGACACGACTGAGTGACTGAACTGAACTGAACTGAGATTCAGTTAGCATTTACAAATATTTTCTTAAATTGACCCCAAATGCTCTATATTTTTCAAATGCCAAAGGCTCAGTAAGATGCACAAACAGAGCAAAATTAGGAAGCTGTACATATCGTGTGCCTGACTACAAAGATAGGATCCCAGGGCACAACTCCAAGAGGAAAGCAACCATGTCTACTTGGAAGTAGTAATGATCATATTAGCTGTGACATGCCAGTGATAATAATGCATATTTACAGTAGTTCAAAAGATTTCAAACTGGAATTGAGTGCAATAGGTGAAAACTGGACAAATTTCCAATTCTAGTTTAACCTAGGTTAAATGAGAATTGCAGATCACAACCAATAATTACAACCTGTGTCACTATGGAATATACAGCCGGTCCCTAATTATATATAGTGACAGGTTATAGGAGTGGCATGCATAACTGAAATCCAAATAAAGTTAAAAAACTCGTTCTATGTTCCCTACCAAGGATTTTTCCAGACAACATAGATTAATAAGTATTTTACTTAAGCTCATTTTCCTTTGTCTAAATTATTTCAACCATTTTGGTATTTTAACAAATGTTCACAACGCAGAGAGGAAAAAAACCAACTAGCTTAGATCATGCAAATATTAAACAAACTCCTTGACAGTTGAGATGTTTATTTGTAACAGATAGCACTTTGGCTTGTAGCTCCATATAAGCAGATGTATTCAGCACCCCAAAATGTCAATTCCCAGAATGACTGAGCAAAATATTTAGCAACGCAATACAGATGCCATGTAACAGATTTGCTAGTGGACAAACATTATTAGATCTCAAGTTGTGTCATTGACTAGACAAGAGTTATATCACAGCAAATTTCTTTACATTCCTTTAAAAAATAATTTTTAACTTGAAAAATTCAAGGATTACCCTCAGGCTTGAGATACAAACTCTCTTATCCAGCAAGCCCACCATACATGTGAAATGCCACCACTTTGAATTACATGCCCTTGTTTTAAGCCTTTAATATCTTTGTTGCACTGTTGTTAAGGATTTAGAAGCCAAGTATAGAATTTCCACTTAGTAGTACTCAATGTGAATTTGAGAGATTCTAATCCACAAGGAAGTATTAATTGAAGAGAATTTATTAAACTAATAAGCACAGATCACTGGAATGAAAATGAAAGGGAGAGAGATGATGCCCAGGACACTCTCTAAGATCCCTAAGGAATTTAAGACTGCCTAGGCTTGGGGAAGTCTATGGTAAGACAGTGTAGGGGTGAAGTCCTGGAAGGGATAAAGGGCCTGAAGACATATTCACTGCTTAAACAATTACACTCTGGCCCTAAAATAAAAATATCTGTCCTAATGCGTCCAACTAGGAGTTTCGAAAGACTTACTTCTAATACTTCAGAGTTTACTCAATCATCCTTTTTTTTTTTTCATTCTTTAAACTCTTTGGCTTGGCCATTATATCTCAAGAAAAATGAATGCCATCTGAATATTCATTACTTAATTGAATTTATTGGGTCATTTCCTTCTAACGCATTCTGCTTTTTAAATTTTCTTTTCCTGAAATGATCTTTTTTCTTCTTAATACCCTTTGTCTCTACAAAAAGCTACCATAACTTCAGTAAAGCTGTTTCTCCAATTTCCCAAGACTACTTTAATGTATTATTAAATATTTCAAACACTTGCATAATCACCTTTCTTTTGTTTCTCAAGAACTCCACATTATTCATGAGGTATTACAAAGCCAGACAGAGAAACACGCTAAAAGCTTTCTCATTCAACATGTTGAAGAAAACAGAAGTGGTGATTAGTTAAGAATTAAATAATGACAATAACTAATGAAACTTCAGCCAGAGAAACTCCCCTGCATCAATTTGAATGTTTTCCTTTCAAATACTAGAAATGAAGCCTGTAAAGTAGGCACTGTTAGAAGCCTCACTTAACAGAAGAAAGACTTTTACAGTAACTATCATGCCCCAAAGTCATACCAAGGGCATCACAGAGATTTCAACCCTAGTGCAATTGCAGATTATTATTATCATAGCCTCTAAGTGTATCACTGATGTATCACCATCAATGATACACTTCAGTTCAGTTCAGTCACTTAGTTGTGTCCGACTCTTTGTGACCCCATGGACGGCAACAGATCAGGCTTCCCTGTCCATCATCAACTCTCATGAACAGGAATGAAAAGGCAAAAAGATGATACACATAGAGGCTATGAATTACTTAGTTCATTTAAAGCTACTTAATGTTCTTTCTCTTCCTCTTTTAGCATCTAGCCTATCACCCCTACCTGTATTTCCCCACATATGTAACAATGGGGAGAGATAGAAAAGACCAATGCCCAGGCACTCCCTCGGTTCCCACTGTTCAACTGTGGGACTTAAAAAGATGCATGCCAACAATGGAAGCAGCCCATTTTGTCTCCACTGACAGCTGGACGGTGACTTCTGTTACTCCCCTTCTCTCTGTCTTCACTGCCACCACCCTAGTTCACACCTTTCTCCCTTTCTGCCTAGATTGATGCAGCAGCTTCTAAATTGTCTCCTTGCCTACCTTCAATCTCCCTTCCAATGAAACCAACTGTCAGTTGATTAATCCCCCTCACACACACACTGTATCCTCTTGTTGTCCATTGAAAGCTCTCAAAACGTCAAGGGTGGTTTAACTGTTCTCTGAAAACTCTTGGCAATTCTAAGCAGGTATCAGAGGCAATGTGGTTGGGCTTCTGGTTGTTCCATTCCCACCATTTGTCTAAATCAGTTGCATATATGTATATATATATATATGTGTGTGTGTGTGTATATATATATATATACACACACACATTAGAGAAATAACTTACTTTTAAAAGAGTTTACTGGTTGTACTTTAAATTTAAAAAGCCACTAACCTATGGAATAAAACCAAACATGACACTGACTCACGTATTTCCGCAAATAATCCTAAAGTGCTTTTCCAAGCTCTCTTTACAAATCCCCTCCACGAACTTTTATTTTTTTAATGAAATAGGGTTGGGCCGGGCCACTTTTATAATACTTTCTAATATCACCACCATGAGCAATTTCTACTCCTCTTACATTGGCCACCAAATCCCAAGTAAAAACTCATTTTCTCCATAGTCAATCTTGGACCCCACCCCAGCCTGCTGGCTCTAGCTCCTTCCTTCTTATAGCTTTTTTTTCCTTTGTCATTCATTGGATAACCACCATGTTTTAATTTCTGTGTTTGATTACACCCGAGTTCCCCCTCCCTGACTATGGCTTTGAATTTCTCTTCAGGTAGGAAGCTGGAGCAGCAGCAGGACTCATCTCATTTATTTCCCTTTCTCATGAAACACTGCCCCACACTGCCTGATATCTAAGGTTTAAAACGTATATGATATGTTTCATATATCATATCCATTTTTTAAGATACTTCTTTAGGGAGTCAATAAGGTTAGAGCTGAAAAGCAAAGTAGATAAATCTACTATTACAGTTGGGAACATCATTATCTCCTTGTCAATAACTGATTAAGTAAGCAGAAAATCAATATGAATGGAATTGACTCCAAAAATACTATCAATCAACTTGCTCTAATAGTTATTTATAGAAGACACCACCAAATAACAAATGAATACACATTATTCTCAAGCTCTAGTGGAATATTTACCAAGGCAGACCATATTCTGGGAGGGCCATAAAAAGTTCCTTAATTATTATAATTCTATTAACTAGAGTATGGAGTTTATGTATAGCTCCTTTTATAAATGTTATAACAATTGTGAAACCACTATTAGGCATATTGGAATTAATGAAGTAAATGAATGGCACATGATTACAGCCAGGTTTCACATTGTTGGAGTAAGAAGTGGAAGGTAAGAGAAGTTTAGAATGATTCCTGCTACAATTGATTAGAGTTGGAGGCATCAGTGTGTATTCATGGTGAACTTAACAGATAGAGATTAAGCTGTATAAAAAACATAAATAAAATATTTATAAATAGGTGTATACACATGGGGTAGTATAAAAACATATATCTCCATACACTGTCAGCTTAGAGGCTTAGAAATAACAATACTCCCAGGAGCAGCAAGTACATCTAATGCCCAGATCTTGGTTCTGAATTAGAGAACCATGTTTCCATGGAAAAACAGCTTATTCTAGGTCTGGGGCAGGAAATACACAAGATGAGTCTGAACCATCTTGTAGTGACAGAAAAGGAAGAACTTGCTCAAAAGAAAAAAAATTGCATAATGATGTTTATGTCAAAAGAATACTTCTTTTTTAAACTTGTAAACTTCCCAGTGCCAAGGCTGGAGGAACGTGAGAAGCAAAATGAATGAGTTGGCTTACACCCCAAAACATAGGCATCCATGAAACTATACTAACATAAATACATGATTGAATAAAAAATTAATGGAGAATAGATGACTCCATTAATTTATGTAAGTACCCTCTTTTAAAGTTTTACCCTTAAGGCATAACCCCTATTCTTTAAGTATGAGCTGCAGGTAGGGACTTCCTTTCAAAGCAAAATGTATGGAAAAGGTGAAGAAAATAACAGCCTTACAGTATAGAAACCCAACAAATCCTGCCTCAAGGCAGATGATCAGTGTCAACATTAACCGTGATAACTGGTACTGATTGTGTGTGCCCTTGAAATGATGTGATATCAGTGTCATTTTACTTCTGTGATCTCCTTTCCCAAAACTCATTACCCCAGCCTCACCATAAGGAAAAAAGCAGACAAATCCAAATTGAGAGATATTCCACAAAATATCTGACCAGTGATCCTCAAAACAGGCAAGGTAATCAAAAACAACATCTCAGAAACTGTCACAGCCAAGGGTAGCCGAAGAAAGCATGAATACTAAACAAAACACATCCTGATGGGATCCCAGAACAGATGAAAAGTATTAGGTAATAACTTAGGAAATCTGAACAATTATAGACTTCAGTTAATGATAAAATATCAATATTGTTTCATTCATGGTGATGAAAGTACTACACAGTAACACAAGGCCTTAATCAAAGAGCAAACAGTGTGGAGCATCTGAGAACTGCCCCTGCCATCTCTGCAGTCATTCTGTAAATCTAAAACTGGTCTAAAGTGAAAAGTTTAGTTTTTAAAAGTCATGTGCAAAACCCTGCGCAAGAAGAGTTTTTATATAATATGAAATTTAATTGTATACTTCCCCTTGATTGTTTGGAATAACTAGTCACTGCCATTCAGATTGCTATGTTGAAGGAGGACAGCTGAGTCATTTTACCCAAGAGCTTGAGTCAAAATAATTCTACATTCATGATAGCATTGTGTATGCAGAAGACCACAGAGTTGATCAATGGGAAATTTTAAGGCTGTCAGAAACACTAGCCTATGAATTGAAACTACAAAGATTATATCTTTCCAGCTTAAAAAGTTTTCAGGATGCAGAATAAGCTCTGTAATTGGGCACATACATTTAACACTGTTGTAGTTTTTTATCTGTTCCTAAAATATACATAGGGCTTCCCATGTGGCTGGTAAACAGTCTGCCTGCAATACAGGAGGCCCAGGTTCGATCCTTGGGTTGGGAAGATCTCCTGGAGAAGGGAAGGGCAATCCACTCCAGTATTCTTGCCTGGAGAACTCCATGGACAGAGGAGCCTGGCAGGCTATAGTCCATGAGGTCACAGAGAATTGGACACAACTGAGCCACTACACTTTCACTTTATGTATATATATATATATATATATATGTATATAGAGAGAGAGAGAGAGAGTTAGTTATGTTCAGTGTTAGCAAAAGTTAAAATTCTAAGAGTCTCCTGTTAAAGACACATAACCATCACAACAAAGTAGCAAAGATGACTGAATTACAAACCACAGGAAGGCAGAGACTGTATCTGTCTTGTTTACCATTAGACATAATTACCTACTAGGCTTCAATAGATGTATTGGTGGAATACATAAATGAGTCTTGGCATGACCTAGAATCACACTGAATATGCTAAAAGCACAAGTTTGATATATTAAAACATCTTGGCCACCATCAGTTGTTGCAACTTTATTATAGCAGTCTTTAAAATAGGTCTTTCTGGTAAGGCAACTCACTTTCTATAATCAATTTAAGTAACAAGAGTCTTAAATAAATTGCTAAATAAAAGAAGTAAGTAGGGATCAGTGTAGGCTCATGACTTGATTCCTCTGTCTCCTCCCCACATTGTTAAGTTTTTTATTTCATTATCTTATATAACTTTGGGATAACTCTGTTAGTAGTGGAGAGAGGGTTATGTACACGACCCAGACAAAATTGGTTAATTAGTTCTGCTTTCCTTGAAAGTAGTGAATTCCAACTTTTCCACCATACTACTGTTACCACCACCAGTTAACCTCAATTGTCCCAAGTGCTGTGCACCAACGCATTTTGTCCTTCTTTTCCAGACCAGGGGTCTATCAACTTCTCAACAAACTGCAGTACTCAGGAGGAATCACAGTATCCCATGGCACTGTCTGCCAGCACCCAAATTCAAATAAACCAGCAAGTTCTACTAACAGTAGGCTCCTTTGGGGTGATTAACTATTATGAGTTAATTGTCCTTGATGAGTAAACTTGTGTACAGATGAGCAGTGTTTCCTCCTGTGGGTGCAAAGAGCATATTTTCCCCCCTTTCCTTCTAAACTAGGACTCCACTTGTACCTGCTCTAATTATTTCATGTGCATAAGAGTAATCAGAGCCCACCATGGTAGTTAATCATGCTACCCCATCCCAGACTTCACCCTTCTTCCCAGGTCCCATAGAGCGAGATTCTTCTTTGCTATGACAGGAAGGGCTCAGCAATGATGGAAGGGAGCAGCTGCAGCTCTACCATGGAAGAAAACTTAATTAATATGCTGTCAGCCCTGCCTGGTCATGCCTGCTCCATTGCAGAGTGTGTGCCCAGAAGTTGACAACAACCCACGTTTCTGCCCTGTTGAGCTGGAGCTGTCTGCCTGAGAATCACTTCACAAACACCAACTGCAGAAGTATACAGTGATTCTTCTCTGCAATTACCATGTATTTACATTTACAACCTGGAAGACAATATCCATACATGCTATTGTTTTTACAAGGAATCCTTCTGTAAAGCAAGTGGGGAGAGAGTATGTCTCCCTCTTCACCAAATCATCTTGGAAAACCATAATGGGCTTTGATGATATTTGACAATTTATCAAATTTACTTTGATGAAATTGAACTTAAAAATGGATTGCACTTTTCCTGCTCTGACGTGTTGCAGAATTGGTTTAAAAATGTCCCGTTTGGAAGCTAAAGTGACCAGAGAGGTAGCCCTCATAGAGGAATTGCACTGTTTTGGAATTTTCCCAAAAGTCTAGGCAGGGAGTGCCAAGAAAGGGAAGTCAATCAAGGTTGCCACACCTTTCATTGCATGTCACATCATGCTGCCTTATCCCAGCCACAAAACCAAGTGTATGAAGCAAGTCCCAATCCCATGTGTTCTCGATGACATCCGTTTTGACTTAAAAGTATAATGTTCACCCATAAAACTACTGTGCATTTTAATAAAAATGCAGCTAATAAAATCTTGTTTCTAGAGAGACAGCTGTGGCAGGCTGTTCTATAAGAATCTGATTTATTAATAACAAAATTTATGGGGTGAGGAGAAAAGCAATACATATTTTTCTTGCCTGGCTTCATTTCCCTGTAATATCTTAGTGATGAGTCTCCTGCTGGCAGGCATTCTGTAGCCAAAAGGAATAAATAAGACACCAAGGTTTAGCCCGTGAAGCTCTTTGCTTTTCTCTCTTTTCTTAGCAGGGCTGCTACTCAGACCTGCAGTTTTCCTCCTTCAACTTGTAAAAAGAAACAATTTGTCTCCCCACCTCCCCATAGGTCTCTTCTCTGTCTCAGGCTGATCTGTGCAGAGCTGAGTACAAGCAGAGTTCCCATTGTCTTTAATTTGGTCATGGAGAAGTCTTCCCAGCCTAGCTTGAGTCACCACCACCCAATTACACTCTCTTGGACAAGAAGTCTTGCCAGTGGGACAGTCATCTTACAACAATCCTACGACTGGATCAACAAACTAGTTCACCCTCACTGGTGATTTCACAAATCCTCCAATGGGTGCATGTCATATTTCCTGAGGCTAAAAAGGGTCTATTCCTTTCTATAAACTCATTCATGAACTCTATCACCTTAAATATATTGGAAATCTTTGATATGCCCTACAGCCCAGAGCTGGGCAAATTAGGGGCTCAATAAATATATCATTATCTTTTCTTGCTATTCTTTAGAACTCTGCATTCAAATGGGTATTTCTTTCCTTTTCCCCTTTGCCTTTTGCTTCTTTTTTGTCAGCTATTTGTAAGGCCCCCTCAGACAACCATTTTGCCTTTTTGCATTTCTTTTTCTTGGGATGGTCTTGATCACTGCCTCCTGTACAATGTCATGAACCTCCATCCATAGTTCATCAGGCACTCGATCAGATCTAATCCCTTGAATCTATTTGTCACTTCCACTGTATAATTGCAAGGGATGTGATTTAGGTCATACCTGAATGGTCTAATGGTTTTCCCTACTTTCTTCAATTTAAGCCTGAATTTGGCAATAAGGAATTCATGATCTGAGCCACAGCTCAGCTCCTGGTCTTGTTTTTGCTGACAGTATAGAGTTTCTCCATTTTTGGCTGCAAAGAATATAATCAATCTGATTTCAGTATTGACCATCTGGTAATGTCCATGTGTAGAGTCTACTATTGTGTTGTTGAAACAGGGTATTTGCTATGACCAGTGCATTCTCTTGGCAAAACTCTGTTAGCCTTTTCCCTGCTTCATTCTGTACTCCAAAGCCAAATTTGCCTGTTACTCCAGGTATCTCTTGACTTTCTACTTTTGCATTCCAGTCCCCTATAAAGAAAAGGACATCTTTTTTGGGTGTTAGTTCTAGAAGGTCTTGTAGGTCTTCATAGAACTGTTCCACTTCAGCTTCTTCAGCATTACTGGTTGGGCATAGACTGGTGATGCCTTAGGAAGCATCACTACGAACAAAGCTAGTAGAGGTGATAGAATTCCAGTTGAGCTATTTCAAATCCTAAAATATGATGCTGTGAAAGTACTGTACTCAATATGTCAGCAAATTTGGATAACTCAACAGTGGCCTGAGTTTCCAGGACTGGAAAACATCACTTTTCATTCCAAACCCAAAGAAAGGATGCCAAAGAATGCTCAAACCACCTCACAAAGTGAGCTTAAAATTGAGCTAGCAAAGTGATGCTCAAAATTCTCCAAGCCAGGCTTCAACATTACGTGAACTGTGAACTTCCAGATGTTCAAGCTAAATTTAGAAAAGGCAGAGGAACCAGAGATCAAATTGCCAACATCCATTGGATCATGGAAAAAGCAAGTGAGCTCCAGAAAAACATCTACTTCTGCTTTATTGACTATGCCAAAGCCTCTGACTGTGTGGACCTGCCTTTTGAGAAATCTGTGTGTAGGTCAGGAAGCAACAGTTAGAACTGGACATGGAACAACAGACTGTTTCCAAATCAGGAAAGGAGTACGTCAAGGCTGTATATTGTCACCCTGCTTATTTCACTTATATGCAGAGCACATCATGAGAAATGCCAGACTGGAAGAAGCACAAGCTGGAATCAAGTTTGCCGGGAGAAATATCAATAACTCAGATATGCAGACGACACCACCCTTATGGCAGAAAGGGAAGAAGAACTAAAGAGCCTCTTGATGAAACTGAAAGAGGAAAGTGAAGAAGTTGGCATAAAACTCAACATTCATAAAACTAAGATCATGGCATCTGGTCCCATCACTTCATGGCAAATAGATGGGGAAGCAATAGAAACAGTGGCAGACTTTATTTTCTTGGGCTCCAAAATCACTGCGGATGATGACTGCAGCCATGAAATTAAAAGACACTTGCTCCTTGGAAGGAAAGTTATGACCAACCTAGACAGCATATTAAAAAGCACAGACATTACTTTGCCAACAAAGGTCTGTATGTCAAAGCTATGGTTTTTCTAGTAGTCATGTATGGATGTGAGAGTTGACTATAAAGAAGGCTGAGCATCAGAGAATTTATGCTTTTAAACTGTGGTGTTGGAGAAGACTCTTGAGAGTCCCTTGGACAGCAAGGAAATCCAACCAGTCTATCCTAAAGGAAATCAGTCCTGAATATTCATTGGAAGGACTGATGCTGAAGCTGAAACTCCAATACTTGGCTGACTCATTTGAAAAGACCCTGATGCTGGGAACAATTGAAGGTGGGAGGAGAAGGGCATGACAGAGGATGAGATGGTTGGATGGCATCACCGACTCAATGGACATGAGTTTGAGTAAACTCCGGGAGTTGGTGATGGACAGGGAGGCCTGGTGTGCTGCAGTCCATGGGGTTGCAAAGAGTCATACATGATTGAGTGACTGAACTGAACAAATATATCCTAAATGATGAATTTATTACTTAACCTGGTAGCTAACAGATCGCACTGGGGGTCCTTTCCTAAAATGTTGATCTGAGCAAGTACTAATGTTAGAGGAGGAGAAAACAGAATTATCCACAGCCTCAAGGATCATAGAATTCTGCCACCGCATTAATAGAGAGCTCAGCAAAAGGACATGAATGGGAGCAAACTCCAGAAGATAGTGAAGGACAGAGGAGCTTGGTGTCCTGCAGTCTATGAAGTCACAAAGAATCGGACACAACTTAGTGACTGAACAACAGCAGAAGGAAATGTTTATTTCTTGTCTCTTATATAACAGGAGCAATTCTTTCTTACCATACTTAAGCCAAAGGAGGCGCTTACTGCCCACGCCAGAAGTCCCTCTCTGAAACATGCCACCAGCTGAAAGGTTCTTAATGGTAAGGACTGAACCTAGTTCTCGGTGTTCCCGCAGACGTAACTCTGTGCCTTGTAAATAAACTAGCTTTCCTAGGTAGTGATCAATGAGTGTCTCATGTACTGACCTGAATCAGAGCCTTTCAAAGAAGACAACACTCCACTGAGGGTAGAAGCATCATCCCAAGCCAGGCTCTCCTCTATAGAATCTCCATTTTCCTTTTCTTAGACTGTATTTCAGTATTAGCAATGCCTCATTCAATCCAAACAAAATAACAAATTTATTTTACTGTGATTTATTCCTTAATATCAAATACCTTGTCATATGTGATTTGAATTCTATTATTTACTCTCACAAGCTCTTATCTACTTTTCAGGGAAAAAAATTGATGCATCTCATGCAGGAAATGTGTTCACATCTGTTTGCTTCACCAAATATCAACTGTATCCTTTGCTTTCAATTGCCAGACTTGAAATTCTATTGAAAATATCTTAAGCAAGCTTGTTTATCAAACATCAAATGCTAAATATATGCTTCTCCAGAATACTTGTCCTCCAGTGGGAAGATACTTAGCAACCTGGCATAACTATTGGTTTCCTACATAACCTAGATTTTCACAGCTGGGAATGGAAGAAGAGAGAGAAAAAGAATGAAGTCCTCAGTTAGAATGCAAAAACTTATATCAGTAGTTGGGATAGCAGAAGAAATTCCAAAATAAGCTGGCCAGAAGACTCTTAAACCCAGATAATATACATGCACAAACTTAAAAAAAAATCTATACAAAGAGCTGAAGACTTGGATAATTCATCAAGTATGATGAACAGAACCATCATAAATCTAACTTGCAGAGCGAGGTCCATTTCATCACGTGATTCTTTGAAGTCCTAATGCTTTGTGAAGACCGTTAGGTGGTTCCCTGGCCTTGTCCATATTCGCATTTGTATCATTTCCAAACACCAGTCCTTTTGCCCATGGTCAGTGCAAATTAAAAGTTTTTACAAAAGATAAAGGGTTGAGCACCAGAATGAAGATTGTAGCCCAAATGGGAAAAAAAAAAATACCCCTACTGCTGCAACTTCAGAGAAAAGTTCCTAGGCACTATTTGTAGCTCAAGATACTATAGGTAATTGGGATATATTTCAAAGGAAGATATAGGTGGAAAATTAATAGCAGGTTTCCAAGCTTTCTCGGTAAGGAAAGTGCTTCTCCTGAAGCACACTGTCCCTTTTGGAGGTGACACAGGGGGACTTCTGCCCTTTCTCACGAAGGGTAGTGCCACATACACAATCAACTTCATCAAATTCTTTGATTCTTGACAACTCTTAAGTGTATACTTCTTTCAAGCTTACTCTACTTTTGGAAATGGTTATAGTATATGTGAATATATTTTTGTTGTGATTCCAGAATTTTCGGTAAACAATCTGAAGTTATCCTGTTTAAGCTGGCAGGGCTTTGATTCACTTAAGAAAGAAGTTATCAAAATTGAACACAGGGACTTTTGGGAATATCTCACTGGCTAGGGCCTCCAGTCTTCCAGAAAAAGCTTACATAATCATTCAGTTCCTTGAAAGGAAAGCTATGACAAAGCTAGATATGGTATTAAAAAGTAGAGACATCACTTAGCCAACAGAGGTATGTGTAGTCAAAGTGATGGTTTTTCCTGTAGTCATGTACGGATGTGAGAGCTGGACCATAAAGAAGGCTGCACTCTGAAGAACTGATGCTTTAGAATTGTGGTGCTGGAGGAGATCAAATCAGTCAATCCTAAAGGAAATCGGTCCTGAATATTCATGGGGAGGATTGATGCTGAACTTGAAGTTCCAATACTTTGGCCACCTGATGCAATGAACCAACTCATTGGAAAAGACCCTGATGCTGGGAAAGATTGAAGATGGGAGGAGAAGGGGGCGACAGAGGATGATGATAGTTGGATAACATCACCAATTCAATGAACATGAGTTTGAGTAAACTCCAGGAGACAGTGAAGGAACAACAACAACAAAGCATTAAGGTAGTGATGACTGCCTGTATGATTTGACTAGAGAAAAGGTAGAAGAAGTTGTTTCAAGCCAGGTGATAGACATGCTTTGTAACTTGAATAAGAGATATTTTTAAAACTAGAAGGAATATTTATTTGAGATTTGATCATATGGGATATTCCATCTAACACTTTCTTAAGAGCTGATACCAAGGCTTTAGCCGGTAGATGAAATGAAAGGGAGTGTAGCTACCCATGTAGTACATTTACGCAATGAAAGTGAAAGTGAGGTCGCTCAGTCGTGTCCGACTCTTTGCAACCCCATGGACTGTAGCCTAACAGGCTCCTCCATCCATGGGATTTTCTAGGCAAGAATACCGGAGTGGGTTGCCATTTCTTTCTCCAGGAGATCTTCCCCAACCCAGGGATTGAACCGGGTCTCCCGTGTTGTACCATTCTTTACCATCTGAGCCACCAAGAGGTCATGACAATGAAATGGTTTTTTATCTAGGCTGGAGTTCACCTATCCTAATTTCAGAACAGAAGTGTCCATTTTCTGGAAGGAAGAGAATTGTCATTATAGAGGGCAATTATACTATGTTCTCGGGAGGACACTTTACACAGCACTTCATTGAAGCATCTGAGATATTCTGATTTTATCAATGAAAGAGCTCACGGAGGTAACGTTGGCTTTACCCAAAGGCACACAATTAGGAACTCAAGACTGTCCATCTCAATGTCCATGTCCTTTTACTCACTATTGTTGTTATTAAGTCACTCAGTCGTGTCCAACTCTTTGTGACCCCATGGACTGCAGCATGCTAGGCCTCTCTGTGTCTCACCATCTCCCAGAGCTTGCTCAAACTCATGTCCATTCAATTGGTAATGCCATCCAACCATCTTGTCCTCTGTCATCCCCTTCTTCTCCTGCCTTCAATCTTTTCCAGCATCAGGGTCTCATTATACCATCCCCAATACTGCTATGATTTGTCAATTGTCATGATGATTTGTCTTATGGGCTTGTTGATTCAGTCCTCAGGATATGCAGATCCCCATTATTATTTCTTGATAGTATATTCATTATGAGTTATTTTACTTTGACTTCACTGCATATTATGCAATAACATGGATATGCTAGAAAATTCTTTCAAGGTACATGATGATTTTTTAACTCATTCAGAAGATACACATCCAATATGATTAAGCAGGACAGAAAGTTAGTTTCGGTCAATAAGCAGATGAATTTTCAATATGGCAATATACATATGATGAAGTCCAAAGAAGGTTGAAGGGTTTTTTTTAATTAAAAAAAAAAGTATACACAAGGACAAAGGATAATCTGAGAAGCTCAAAGAAATTGTGAGCCCTGAATTACAGACAATGGAGCAAAGTAAAAAGTTCCTTAAAGTAGATAGGAAAAAAAGAGAGAAAATTGGCTGTCTGAAAATGATGAGGGAATTGAAGACAGGGATAAAGAAATGACAGTTATTTTTCCCATGATTTTAAAGTGAAGGAATAGAACACAGAGCTCCTGAAACTAAAGATTTTATTTTTTCACAGTGAAAGCACATAAAGACCACACGCAGCAGGAGAAAGAAAAATTTAAGTTTTGATGAAATATCCTAAAAGGAAACAAGGAGAATAATGGGCAGACGGGGGGTTTCTAAAGATGCTACTTTGAAAATTACAAGATTATCACAACTTTTTAAAAGGAATCATTTTTGAACTAAGGACCTGATTGTTAAAAGAATTTTCTGGTAATTTAGTGATGCTTACAATTTTTAGCTTGGTAAGTGAAAAGAAGATCTGATATATGTTATTCACAGTGTTACAATTTCTAAAATATCACACTGGAAAGACTCATCCATCTTTGGGAGAACAAAATTAAAACTGAAGATAAGTGGATAAAAATGGGAAAAAGAGATCACTTTGGTTACCAGGTCCTATCAGAAGAAGCTGCTCATAAATTTTCTAAGAGAATAAACTTCCTCATTTTATTACCTACATACTATCAGCTACCCATTAGAATGATCAAATATAATAACCAGCATATCTGCCAAAAATATGAGTTAAACTGTCATTTTAATAATTCGTCTTTGTACCAGCAAATGTCATTATTTGAAATAGGGTGAAACTTAACAGAATGAACTTGTTAAAAATAAAGTGAATGCATCTCCGCAATCTTAATTATAATTACATAGTCATTTGCGATCATTTCCAAGAGTTCTTGGCAAAGACAAACGAGCATAATGAGTTCCATTAATGGACTGATGTGTTCTGTTACATGCAAGGAAGGGACTTTCTGAAAGTGTCCGAGAGAGCAGGAGGGCATACAAAGTGAAACACAAGATACAGGTGAAAATCTACACAATGGTGTGAGTACAAGCATCGGATCATGAATAGGATTTCAGGTAATCTGAAATTTGGATTTCAAGTAATCCATCCCTGGATTTCACAAATGTCCCAGTTACAAGGCAGTGACTGGCACCATATTTTCCTTTGGTGGGATCAGAAACCTTGGGGCTATTTTCACCAGCTGTTCACCTTTTCCGTAAAACAACACAGATTTCAGAAGGGATAACTTCTGTGATTCAACTGTTTTTAAATGAAACATGCAACAAAAACTGAGACAGGGATTAAGTGAGATGCTGCTAGAAGCACTCTAATAGGGGAGATAAGTAGGTAGCTAAGCAACTGGAATCCCTGGTAGCTCACATCTGCCTGCAATGCAGGAGACCTGGGTTTGATCCCTGGGTTGGGAAAATCCCCTGGAGAAAGAAGGGAATGGATACCCACTCCAATATTCTTGGCTGGAGAATTCCATGGACAGAAGAGCCTTGAGCCCATAGGGTCGCAAAAAGTCGGACACGACTGAGTGAATAAAACTTCCAATTCCAAGGCTAAGCAAATCATATAAAATCAAACCAGTACTTCACTTAAATTAACTAAAACTCATTTCAACTGAATCTAAAAATTAAGGGATTCATAAGCGAAGCTCCAAATGTAGTATAAGATCCAGCATCTACCAACCAGCCAGAAAGGTCGGTGTTTCTATTGCACTGTATGCTCCCTCCTTCGCTTCTCCAATATGACATTTCCCAGTTGGTAACTTAACTCAATGAACTTCTATGTGATAATGGAAATGCTGTGTTGCTGGGCTGAACAATATGGTAGCTACTAGCCCCTCATGAATGTGGCTGGTGCATCTGAGGAGTGGTGTTTGTAATATTTGATTTTAATTCATCAAAGTTTAGATGGCCACAAGTGATTAGTGTGTAACTATTGGGTTATGCAGTAAAGAAGTGTGCAAAAACTATGCAATATCTGATGGTGCTTAACAGTGCTAGAGGAAAACAAACAGCATGTATTAGAATCAACTGGGGAGTTTTGAAAACAATTCTGGTAGCCTCTCTCAGAGTGTCTAACCTAACTGGCTTGGGAAGACGCAGTGGAAGCACAATTGCTATCTCAAAATCAGAATGATACATGTGCTTAAGGAAGAAGATGCTCCCAGGACTAGTTTATGACACTGTATTCATTTTGCACCACTTGTGGAGGCAGCTGTGACGGAGGCCCTTTCCAAGTTAGAGCAGGTTATAAAGTGAGATGACACAATTTTAAAGCCTCTGATTGATCTTCAGAGATTGTTCAGTTCAGTTCAGTCGCTCAGTCGTGTCCGACTCTTTGCGACCCCATGAATCACAGCACGCCAGGCCTCCCTGTCCATCACCAACTCCTGGAGTCTATCCAAACCCATGTCCATTGAGTCGGTGATTGTTATAGGGCCCTATAAAGATACAGAAAATGAAACATTGGAGAGATACAGACATGGGGAGAAACAGGAAAATTCACTGAGCATAAAAGAGCTATGAAACTTAAAATAAGTGAATCGGTTAATATTGAAGTTAAAGTCGCTCAGCCGTGTCCAACTCTTTCAACCCCATGGACTATACAGTCCACGGAATTCTCCAGGCCAGATTACTGGAGGGGGTAGCCTATCCCTTCTCTAGCAGATCATCCTGACCCAGGAATCAAACTGAGGTCTCCTGCATTGCAGGCAGATTCTTTACCAGCTGAACTCTCAGGGAGTTGGTTAACAGAGTTATTGAAAAAGAAAAGCTTTCAGTAACTGTACTTTCCCTGTTATTCTGTTATCAAAATATCGGAGTTTAGGATATTCAACCATATTGTTTAGTCCCAGGACTAGTTTTGCCTGTAGGATATACTGTTGAGCAGAGAGCTGTATGTTTTTTGACTACATATTTCTTAGGAAAAATAATTGAGCAAGCATCCCTAATAGATGTACATATTTTAATTACAGAGACACAGGAGATGCGGGTTTGATCCCTAGGTTAGGAAGATGCCGTGGAGGAGGGATAACAACTTGCCCCAGTATTCTTTCCTGGGAAATCCCATAGACAGAGGAGCCTGGAGGGCTATAGTTCACAGGGTCACAGAGAGTTGGACCCGACTGAGCACGCAGGCACGCACTACTGTCCTAACACATTATGTGACTAAAACATACAAGCTGAAATACAAATTTCTTAATGAGACCAATGGAGAAGGAAATGGCAACCCACTCTAGTATTCTTTCCTGGAGAATCCCAGGGACAGAGAAGCCTGGTGGGCTGCCGTCTATGTGGTCGCACAGAGTCAGACACAACTGAAGCAACTTAGCAGCAGCAGCAATGAGACCAAAAAAACAACAACAACAACATTATTTTCTTCCTGTACTTGAATAGACTTGAGTTTTCTGCTTCAGAAACTACTTGGAAAACGACTATACCACTGGACAGGGATATTTGGCAATTGATATATTAACTACCTAAATGCTTATGATAAATACCAATATGATTTTTAATCACCGTATTACAGAAAGACCAACTGTGGTAAAATACGGATCTAGAAAATGAATTCAATACCTTCTCTGTGCAGAATCTCAACAAGATGAATTTGATCACTAAAAATTTTTTAAATGAATGCTACTTATTTGGGGTTGGGTGCATCGCCAAGGCCAAAGGGAAAGAACCGTTTGGGCTTTGCCCTGCTCATTTATTTATAAGTATCAGTTTGTTCTTCTAAGTATAGGGTTTGTTACTACTTACCCTAGCATCTAACTCTGCTCTGTCCAATCCAGCAGCCACTAGCTACATGTTGCCCTCTACACTGAACTTGAATTAAAAAGCTCCTCAGTCATGCTAGCAACATTTCAAGTACTCAACAGCTACATGCAGCTGTGTGTCAGAGTGTTGATCACTCAGTCGTGTCCGACTCTTTGCAACCCCATGGAGTGTAGCTCACCAGGCTCCTCTGTCCATGGGATTTCCCGGGCAAGAATACTGGAGAGTGTAGCATTTCCTTCTCCAGGGGATCTTCCCAACCCAGGGATCGAACCTGGGGTCTTCTGCATTGCAGGCAGATTCTTTATGATCTGAGCCACCAGGGACGCCCCTACATGCAGTTAGTGGCTACCAAAATGGGCAGAACTAAACATTTCCATCTTTGCAGAAATTCGTAACTGAACAGTCTGCATGAAATGTGTAGTATATCCTTTGGGAACTATGCCAGAGATGAAAAGGATGTTACTGCCAATGGAACATTCTCCCCACCTAGTTTCTGCAGTCATGACACCTGGTCACAACCCCCTCTCCTGTCCTCTCTCTCCTCCTTCATAGCATCTTACAGCTGGATTTGTTTGTGGCCCACACCTACAGTTCAGTTTCTCCCTGGCCCCAAGCCAGCCAATGCAGACAGAGACAGTGGGTCAGAACTCCTACCTGTCGGTCTGGTGAAGCTTGTGGTTAAATCAGGCTCTCAGACACAGAGTAGCATATATCCCACATCCACATCTAAGACCTTAGGAGATAGGTGTATAGTTCACCAAACCTCCTCCTTCCCTCACTTACACCACTTCCTGATGGTTTGATTGATCACGTTCTAGAGGTCAGGCTTCTGCCCAAGCATTTCAGAAGTGAGCATCAGTGGTGGCTGGGGAACCATTTATGACCCCTGCCAGCGCATCTTCCAGCATGGACCTCGGCCCTTGCCTGCCATGGCTGTCTTCCTTACAGGCTGAGACCTGACACCAGCTTATGCAATGACTCCATCTGAAAACATTCCTGGTGGCTGAACTCACTTTTCTTTGCTTCGCCCACTAAATACAGTGCCTGGCCTGACACCCACTTCCTGAAACCTATGTAGCTTTTCTCACCCTCCACTGTGCCCTGGCCCAAGGCACTCTCGGTCCTATCTTCCAGCCTCAGTTAGCCCTCTTCCCTGATCCCACAACCAGCTTCAAGTTGGAGACTCCCTAAATCATGAAGGGAAAGGCTACCCACTCCAGTATTCTGGCCTGGTCGCAAAGAGTCGGACACGACTGAGCAACTTAAAAAAAAAAATTATGACATGATTAATTAAAAAAAAAAAATCCACACTCCTTGCCCCACTCTGAATGGCTAGCAAAAGCCGCAAGGAGTCTGTGTCAAGGCAATGCAGCTTTTCCTTTGAGTTTCACCACCTGTAATGGGATCGAGCCCACGACCTTGGTATCATTAGCACCAAGCTCTCCTCAGCTGAGCTAACCCGTCTCTTAAGTTTCCGTGAAAGTTTAAGGTCACAGAGATTGGGTTGCCTTTTTCCATTTTATTCTTTGAAGATGGGGTGAATTACCTTGACTGCAGAAGGTGCCCAAATAAAAATATTTCAGCATTGCAATATTTCAGAATGGGGTGTGCTGCTTAGCGAATGTGGAGCAAGCAATCAGAATGAACTACCACGTGTCAGCTACAAATCTCTCTGAAAGAAAACCCGATAGTACTGAGATGCCTTGCTGAGAAAAAGATAACTTTCAACATAAAATCATCAAACTGCCAGTAACTGCCTTAAGAAAACACACTCAAATAAAAGGATGGGGCACATGCTATTATCTCAGAACAACTTTTTTCTCAATTGTTTGGAAAGCTTTTATCGTTCACAAAATCTCTTTTTGTTGTTTACCTTCAAGAGGGATTGAAAACATTCTGATAAGGAATGGAAAAATTAGCTTATTTCTTTACAGCTTTATGAAGTACCTCAAGAGTGAATCACACTAGTCATTTGTGCTTCAGTTTTAAGCAAAGAGGGGGAAAGAGTAGGCAGTAATGGATTTCATGTATTCTTTTCACTTGCAATAGTGGCTACCTTCGTAACCAACAAGCATGCTAATATACACAGACAAAACAGTCACTGGTTATTGACATTTCAATATTATAATGCTGATGTTGAATGAACTCATTCCATGATATTTCTGAGCTCGCTTAAAATATAGTTAAGTATCTAATGGGGAATAAAATAATTACAGTTGTGAAATTTAGCAGCTAAAGACAATGATCATAATGTACACAGTTGTTACAGAAATACAGCTGGTCAACCTCATTCTTAAAAGAGCAAAAGAAACACATTTAAAAAATTGTCATGAAGAAAAAAAATTGCCATGAAGAAAGCTTCCTAAATATTAAAGAAATGAAGGAGAAATATTATTCCACTAAACCTATATAAAGATATCAAAGTTTAAATTTTTTATTTATAAATAATTCATGTGCATTGTTGAAAATAAGAAAGAGAAGAAAAAAAGTAGAAAATAAAAGCCATGCAAATGCCCTTACCCAGGCAGGGTTAACTATTACTACCTTCTTGTTGAGTACCCTTCCAGAATCATGTATTCACTCACTTATTCACTCTCCTCTTTATTGCTCAACATAAGCATAAGTAAAATAAAATACTTAAATATCATTTATAATCTGCTCTCTTCATGACATAGTCCACATCAAGAAATATATTTTATTTTGTAATTCATACCATGTTTTTTTATGTGATATTATGATTTCTGAACCAACACTGCTGAATGATTTTAACTATATCAAAAGTCAAAGGAAAAGAGCATACTTTTTAACTCAGCAATTTGAGTTCCAGGAATGAATCCTAAATAAATAATTATTGTGGGGTGCAAAGATTTATCAAGAAAGTTGTTTATAGTCTTGTTTAAAATTGCAAATGTTAGAAACAATGTAAACACCAATAATCAGGTAAATAATTAAATTATAGCATATCTACTTTGGAATATTAATGCAGAGACCCCAAAAATCTTATGTTGAAGGATACTTAATAACATGAGAAAACTTTACATGAATAAGCAATGCAACCCTGAATTTGTAAATTTTTTAAAAATTACATGTCTAAAACAATAAGATAAAGCAAATTTTTTAAAAAAGATATGTCTTTAAAATATAACTAGCATGAAATAGCCATGAGTAATTTTTTTTAATATGTAAGATCTTTTGGAGAGAATTTTAAATTTTTATCAAAAATCATTTTAAAATATCTAAAATAAATGGAGAATTATATGTCAATGGGTGAGAAGATTTCATAAAGATGTCAAAATTCCCTAAATTAATTTATAATTATGCAATTTCTTTAAAAGTTGATTTTAAAATTCCTTTGGAAGCAAAAGTGGCCATAAATAGCCAAAACAGTTTTGAAGTAGAACAAAGTTTCTTCAAGAAGGATCAAAAAGTGAAAACAGTTATAAAGTTATAGAAATTAAAACTGTGATTTTATTGACAAACAGAGGAAAGAAATAGCAAAGAGAGCTCAGAATCAGATTCTCTTTTATGCGGGATCTTCATATAAAAAGGAAGCAGCTTTACAAATCAATGGGGAAATAATGTATTATTCAGTTAGTTGCTCTGTGACAATGTGATTATCCAAATGCAAACAAAATAAAGCTGTATTCTTACTTTTGGTTTTTTGGAAATTTCTGAATTTTTTCCCAAATATTTTTCATCCACAGTTGGTTGAATCTGTGGATGTGGAACCCACAATACAAAGGACTGACTGAATTTTATTCTTCTAATATTCTTAGTATTTTTGAACTTTACCTTAGTAGAGTTTTGCTGTTTGGTTTGTCTTGTTATTCGTCTTTGTATCAGTGAAAGTGACAGTCGCTCAGTTGTGTCCAACTCTTTGCGACCCCATGGACTATACAGTCCATGGAATTCTCCAGGCCAGAATATTAGAGTGGGTAGCCTTTCCCTTCTCTAAGGGATCTTCCCGACCCAGGAATCGAACCAGGGTCTCCTGCATTGCAGACGAATTCTTTACCAACTAGCTATCAGGGAAGCCCATCTTTGTATCAGATGATTCTCTAATTTTTCTCTTAATTTCAATAAAAAAAGTCACTGACTACTCATTTCCCTACCTTCCCAGCGGCTTACATTTCAAAAATGTCGATTATCTGACAGACGTGATGGGCACTTTTCTGACCCATTACCATTACTAAAAGCCAAAAACTGACATTGCTTTGGGAGTAAACAGCACATCCATGTGAAGCGAATCAGTTCCACATGTACAACAGTTAATTTTGGGAAGGGCTGGAGTAAATAAGTGGTGAACTGAATCCCTGGAGCAAAAATAGCAAAGTTATTCCAAAATCAATTATTATTAAGGAAAATGCTTAACACTTATTTTTAAAGAAATCTTTCATTTAATGAATTGAAACCATATTGAGAGAGAGAAAGAGAGAGGAGAGAATAAAAATGTGCATAAATATAGTCTGGGTGTTAGTTTGTTTTAAATATAGTTAACATCTGCCTGCAAGAAAGAATACCTGGAAAATTCATTATGAAACTACCATACTACAACTAATATTTTATAGAAAATTCCCATGTATAGAAAAATGTATACTTTGAATCCTCAAGAAACACAATAATGAACATAAAAGTATTGGCTAAAGGAAAAACATGGATTATCCAACAGTAAAGATGCTATACCTAGGACTTCTCAAGAAAAACATCTATAAAAAGTTTCCTGGTGGCTCATCGGTAAAGAATTGGCTTGCAATGCAGAAGACATGGGTTCAACTCTTGGGTTGAGAAGATCCCCTGGAGAAGGAAATGGCAATCCACTCCAATATTCTTGCCTGGGAATTCCCATGGACAGAGGAGCCTGGTGGGTTACAGTCTATGGGGTCACAAAGAGTCGGACACAACTTTGCAACTAAACAACAACAACAATAAAACAAGCAACAAAATAGTTCATACCTGTGATACTGAATACTACCAAAATAATCCCATAATGAGGAAATTTTAACTTAATAAACTTGGAAGTGGCTTCTTTTTTACTTCCTAAAAATTTTTTCTCTGACTTAATTAATGTATAGTTATATATATTTGTCATGATAATTTCAAATAAATAGTATTTCGTGTCATTACTTTTTATGCCTAAAATTACATAATAATTTTCCACAGGTCTGTGCACTAGGCTAAAAGAGAGAGAAAGAAGGGGAAGGAGAGGTCCTTATGATTAGTGGTGCTACTTCAGTCACGCTTAGGGATCTGAACAACAGACTAATGCCAAGAGAATGACTTATCTAAACACTAAGATAAACCACCTCTTCTCCTTTTTCCATTATCATTAAACTCACCATCAATAACAACTATTTATAAGATATCACTGTGCTATGAATAAAACAAGAATATGACAGTCTCTGCTTCTAGAACTTAAAAAGCCAACTGCAGATGGGGAATACATGTAAATCCATGGCTAATTCATTTCAATGTATGACAAAAACCACTGCAATGATGTAAAGTAATTAGCCTCCAACTAATAAAAATAAATTGAAAAAAAAAAAGCCAACTGCATAGATGTGCCTGGAATGTAGGAGACCAGGATTCGATTCCTGGGTTGGGAAGATCCCCTGGAGAAGGAAATGGCAACCCAGTACAGTGTTCTTGCCTGGAGAATCCCATGGACAGAGGAGCCTGGCAGGTTACTGTCTATGGGGTCGCAAGAGTTGGACACAACTGAGTGACTAAGCACACACATAGATATGAGATGAACATATTTTTAAAATAAAATACTAAAGTCATTAACTTGGCTCAACTCAACCTGGCACCTAGAAGATGAAATCTACATACTATTCAATTAAGTGTTTAATAAACAAAGATACATTAAGTGCAGTGCCAGGTAGCTGGCTGGCTGCTGGGGAACAGCACAGTCAAAAAGGGTTCAAAGCTAAGGGGTATGGACAGTCTGCCACTCGGGAGAAGATTCCAAGAAAGTACTGAGGCCAGAGCTGAGTGGTATGCATAACCATGGGTAAGTGACAGCGAAGTCTAGACATGATTCAAGCAATGAGAAATGATCAGTTACATATACGACCTAGTAGTTAAAAATCAAAGCTTTATGTAGACGGGATCATGCCAAAGAGTCAAAATGAAAGTGAGGAGGCAGAAGGCAGACAATGAAGTAAATATATGTTAATGTCAAAGGCAGTGAGGTCAAGCATCAAGTGCCAAGATGGCAGAAACTGGTCTCCTGCAGCTGGAACTGACTGCCCACCACCGTATTCAGCTTGTCCTTAGACTGGCAAGGTTCAAGATGTTCAGTACCTGGGTTAACACCAGGATTCTGACAGCAGATCACAGGTGGACGAACATCGAGCCTGTTAGAGGGAAGTGAGTAAGGAAGAGAAAAAAACAACTATCGTATAATAACATGGAATTAGAAAACTGGTACTGATTAATCTATTTGCAGGGCAGGAATAGAGATGCAGACATAGAGAACAGACTTATGGACACAGTGGGGGGAAGGAGAGGATGGAACGAATTGGGAAAATAGCATTAAAATATATAAATTACTGTAAAACAGAGAGCCAGTGGGAAGTTGCTGCATAACACAAGGGGCTCAGCTCAGGGCTCTGTGAGGACCAGAGGGGTGGGATGGGGGCGGGTGGGATGGAGATTCAAAAGGAGGGGACATGCATACCAGGGATATATGGTGTATACCATATATGTATACCAGGGAATATTTAGGGCTAATTCACCTTGTTGTGAGGCAGAAACCAACACAGCATTGTAGAACAATTATTCTCCAAGAAATATATTAAAATAAATTTTAAAAAATAGATGTGATTCAGAAGGTAACCCTTATGGCAGAAAGCTATAAAGGAACAAAAGAGCCTCTTGATGAAAGTGAAAGAGGAGAGTGAAAAAGCTGGCTTGAAACTCAACATTCAAAAAACAAAGATCATGGCATCCAGTCCCATCACTTTAAGACAAACATATGGGGAAACAATGGAAACAGGGACAGATTTTATTTACTTGGACTCCAGAATCACTAAAGATGGTGACTGCAGTCATGAAATTAAAAGACGCTTGCTCCTTGGAAGAAAAGCTGTGACAAACCTAGACAGCATATTAAAAAGCAGAGACATTACTTTACCAACAAAGGTCTGTATAGTCAAAGCTATGGTTTTTCCAGTAGTCATGTATGGATGTGAGAGTTGGATCATAAAGAAAGCTTGGAGCCAAAAAACTCATTTTTTTAACCGTGGAGTTGGAGAAGACTCTTAGAGTCCCTTGGACTGCAAGGAGATCAAAGAAGTAATCCTAAAGGAAATCAGTCCTGAATGTTCATTGGAAGGATTGATGCTGAAGCTGAAACTCCGAACTTTGGCCACCTGATGCAAAGAACTGACTCATTTGAAAAGACCCTGATGCTGGGAAAGACTGAAGGCAGGAGGAGAAGGGGACAACAGATGATGAGATGGTAAGATGGCCTCATCGACTCAATGGACATGAGCTTGAGCAAGCTCTGGGAGTTGGTGCTGCAGTCCTTGGGGTCACAAAGAGTTGGATAAACCTGAGCGACTGAACTGAACTGAGAAGGTAAGAATTCTGAATGCCAAGGTTGACAGGAGGTTAAATTACAGGTTCCTTGGGGTGAAACAACTACATTTTACATATTGCTGATTTTCCAAACTGAACTAAATACATAATAATTGATTACTAATAATTCTTGATTAATTATAATAGTATAGTGGATTGCATTTTATATGTAGATTAGATTAAGTAGACAAGGCAAAAATTGAGTGTACTCTTTATTTTTTCAACTTCATTTGAACATTCATTTTAAAATGGCTTTTTGCTTCACCCTAGATATTATACATGTTTCGATGCTGATCTCTCGAAACATCCCACCCTCGCCTTCTCCCACAGAGTCCAATACATGTAAATCCATGGCTGATTCATGTCAATGTATGACAAAAACCACTACAATATTGTAAAGTAATTAGCCTCCAAATAATAAAAATAAAAAATAAATAAATAAAATGGTTTTTTGCTTCAAATGGGAAAATGACATCTTTAGAACAAGGAAAACAATGTTTGCAGTTTTCTTTTTGAACCCAAAATATTAACCACTATTTCCCAAGGTCATTAAGAGGGCCAAGTTTGGGAGAAATGCTACATATCAGAAAAGCTTATAACACAGAAACACCATGGCACAAACCATTCCTCTTTATTTCTCTTCTTCATTTGCTCCCCTCTCCCCTCCCCAAAGAGTGACTTTCAAAGCATCCAACAGGACGTAACATATGTACCTAGGATGATCGACAGCATTTCCTACACTGACATCACAGTTTTGGCAGTGGACTTTGCTAAATGAGATCACTGGGAAAGCCCAGTTAGACAGAGTCCACACAGATACTCAGTCTTGGCTCATCTCTAGAGAACCTACCACCTGCCAGAAGCCTCTTTCTCATCTTCAAATGCCCTCCACTGTTCACAGGCAACCTGCATCATCAAGTCATTTGTGCACAATGGTCACTGGTCCAACCCAGAGGCATAAGTAATTATATATTATAAATTATAATTAATAATTATAAATTATTGCATTAATATTACTAACTTGTTGATACCTTTCAAACTCTACCATCAAAATCATTAAAGTTACTAAGTTTTCAGAGTAAAGACATGCTATTTCATGTCACATTTTTTTCAGAGGAAGTCTGCTTTATTTTAGCCTCTAGAAGAGACTCTGCATTTAGAAGATGCTCCAGTGGAGGGGGGAGGTTTATTTTAAGTTAAGAGATCAGTTCAGTTCAGTAGCTCAGTCGAGTCTGACTCTTTGTGACCCCATAGACTGCAGCACGCCAGGCTTTGAGAAGTAAGTGTTAGAAAAGAATATCTTTAAGGTACGTCTCTGAAAGCAACCAGGAAGAAAATCAGAAAACAGGACCACTGACCAAAGTGAATCAAGTAGAAATACTAACTGTCCTAGGCTATAAAATATTAAGGATGACATATAGACAATGTATTACAAGTTTATTAGGTTTTTCTGTTTTAGTGTTTGGACTCAATTGTGGCCTTAGTAGCCTATAACTTTAACATCTTTGGGCATCACAGTACATAGCACCTCGTCTGATTAGGTAGCACAAGACTAGTCAACCTGTCAACACAGAGTAACTGTTAGCATCACAGCTGTGGCCATTTGATGTTTTATAATAATGTCAATCACAAATGTAAAGATACTCAGTATTTTGTGGGGGCTGTCTGATGCAGCCATGCCAAGTTATTATTCAAGAAAAGTCTCCCTGACCAGGCCTAATTAATGACAGACACCAGCTGATGCCATTGTTACAGGTAAGTCAAAACTCGGCCTTCTATTTAGAGTGACAAAGGTAACAAGTCTATGAAGAGTGATTTTCTCTTTTGGGTACCCATCCCGACACCTCCGCACACATCCCCCCTCTATAACTTGTACCATTATCCACCTTTTCAACATCCTGCTTTGACCCATTTGTATGCACCAAGTAAGAATGGTTTTTAGGGGTTTGCTCAGTGCAGGGCAAGGGGATAAAAGAGAGGCTAAGTGAACAAAGTGACAAACAGAGGGAAAAAAGAAACATTCCAAACCCTTGCTAGTTAATGGAATGTTCTTCACAACACCTCTCAGGCTGGAAAAAGAGGTTGATGTAAAGAATTTCATTCTGGTGAAGGAAGACTTGTGTGACTGAGTAAGGGCAAATTTTTGACTTAGCCCCACCCACTAACAGATTTTCCTAAAAATCTGTGGGATAATCAGAGAGGAAGCATATGCCTTCCTTTCCAAATGGGGACAACATGACTCCTTCCAGAAGGAAAGTTGACAACACTGACTCCAGAATTGGAGGTCGCCCCACCAGCCATTCTGAAACAGGCAGCTAAAGCAGCACACCCTGGAACCTCTCAAGTCTCAAGTCTGATGTCCGAAGAATGTTTTCATCCATTTCCACTTCAGTGAGGATCAGCGGTGTCCGGGGGCGGCAGTCAGCGTTCTATCCTTTGATAACAGCAATTGACCTCAGATTAATGGACTTCTTGTTGATTTCGGGATCATGGCAGGTGTTCACCATATCTGTCACACTCGTAGAGAACTCAGGTGCCTCTTCAATGACCAGCCAGGGTGAGGCAATTTGGACTGCAATTCCCACATCTGCCAATTTGTCTAGGACATCCTGGAAATCTAAACTATGTCTTGACTTTGCTTAGGACTATGCAAGGTCCGTTCCATGACAAGTTGTTCTAAAGGTCTCAGTCATGCCCTGCTCAATGCCAGTAAGAACACAGCTACAGGTTCCCATGGCGCCACCAATGAGCACTGGTTGTCCAGTGAGTTGGTAATCAACTGCAGTGAGGGGATGGTGAGGAGGGAAGCATTAGATGGACCCCTTCCTGTGTACTAACAAAGTCCTTTCCTTCCCATCCACTACATGTTGTTCTACTTTGGCAATATTGTGAGAAACATCATAGATCACATGTAGGGCCAAGTTGTCAGGGGTTGTGTTGAAGACCTTGACAAAAGCCTGATAGGTTAAGAAGGTCATGGAAGAGTAGCTGACCCAAGCATAGTTCTCAGTTCAGTTCAGTTCAATTGCTCAGTTCTGTCCAACTCTTTGCCCATGGACTGCAGCATGCCAGGCTCCCCTGTCCATCACCAACTCCCAGAGCTTTCTCAAACTCTTGTCCATTGATTGAGTTGGTGATGCCATCCAGCCATCTCATCCTCTGTCGTTTCCTTCTCCTCCTGCCTTCAATCTTTCCCAGAATCAGGGTCTTTCCTAAGGAGTCAGTTCTTCGAATCGGGTGGCCAAAGTATTGGAGCTTCAGCTTCAGCATCAGTCCTTCTAAGCCATACTCAGGACTGATTTCCTTTCTCAGCTGCTGCTATTGCCTTCAGGTAGTCCTGACCCTTCGGGGAAGCAGTTTGAGCACAAGCCAACTGATGATCGTTGACTATGATCCTGTCTCTCTTCATGGCTTTTTCCATAGCTACGAGAGCATCTGTGGCTACTTAGTGGCCCAAGAAGACTCTACTTCCACTTTTGATCATCATACACATCTGTCTCTTATGGCTGATGCTCATTTTCTTAGCTACAGACTCACTGAAAATCTCATCAACAACGTGGATTTCTATATAGTGGTTGCCTGCTCCCAGAGTCCCCAACTGGAGGAGGCTTCTTTTCTTAACCCTCGCTGAGACTTTATCGGGGTCAGCTTGCAGCATCCTTCTGTACTCCTCACAATGCTCCTTGTCCTCTGCCCAGGCATAGCCTTCTCTCAAGAATTAGTCTATACCCATCTCCAAGGCTTCCTCCAAGTCTTTGGCTTTTACCACCCCAACAGGACTGTGGTCAAACATAGCTTGGATGGGTTGCTCCTTCGCAGGCTGAACATCACTTTCATTTAAATTGGTTTTCAGCAAGCAGACACCACAGTTAACATCAAATCCGACACCATCTGGAGATACCACTGCCTCAGGGTCATTCATATCAAAGGCTGCCTTATTCCCAATAGCAAACCCATAACTTGAATGGACATTAGGAAAACCAACAGATTGATGAACAATCCCAGGGAAGGCCACAGTGCCAATCTGTTTCATAGCTGGCAGGGAGGCACCAATACCACCACCTCGACAGGCATTCCTTAATTCTTCAAACATTAATTTTTCCAAAGCATCATTCACATAGCAAACTCCTTCAACCTGCATGTTGGGCATGAAGCCCTTCCTGATTCTCCAGCAGTCTTTATTGATCTTTTCCAAGAAGTGCAACTCATCATTATAACAGTGACTCATGGTGGTGAAAACTCCTGGCTTTGAGTGTACTCCTATTATTGTTGCAACCAACTTTTATGGAGGGCTCACTACAGGCCAAATACAATAATAAAAACTATAGATTAATTCTTGCACAAGCATATTAGGTAGGTATTATTATAGTCCACTGAGATCTGCAGAGGTTAATTATCTTGTTCATGGTCATTCATTTCTAGGCAGAGCGAAATTTTGAAGCCAGGGAGACTGATTCAAAAAGCTAAAGACATAAACATCATACTACATCACAAATGAAAGATAAAACCTAATATTTGTGTACCAACTATTACTTATCAAAATATAATTCATGCCTTTGATTCTTGGGAGCATCTGATGAAGCAGTTAATGGATTCATACAGGAATGTTTTCTGTGAGACTGGGACCCACAAAGAGATAGAAATAAATCTAGGATGGGCAGGACTTAGCTTGGCAATAGGACATATCCCCATGAATATCAGCCAAAACTTGAAACCACAAAATACGAAAGGCCAGCCAGCAAACTTGAGCTTGATTCCTGGGAGTACAAAGTATAATAGATATCACTAAGGTTGGAACTGGTGGATAAACTGAGACAGCAGGAATATTTAGGCCAACTTAAATTCCAGGTCTTTTGAGGGAAGGAAGGGGGTTGGTCACCTTTTAAGTGAAAGGTCTCTTTGAATCATTAGGTTGCCTAGACACTATGTTCAGTGATCCTTGTGTCAGACCCTTGTGTCTCCAAACACCTCCACATAGTAAATGCTCAATAAAGGTTACCCTTATTTTAAATGATTTAGGCAAGAAGTTTGGAGTTGGCCGGACATTTGTTATATAAAATTTTCTAAGTAAGACTGCCAAAAAGTTAATATAAAATAAATATAATAGTAACTAGTCTTAAGGAAACTTTTAAAGATACAACCCCCTAAGTATAATTTTCATATTTCTCATTACTTTTATTTGCTCAGTGAAGCTTAAACTAAACCATGTGTTGTCTCCAGGTGTAACCAGAACCTTTCTTTCCACATGTCTCATCACTTTACCTTTAAATCTCTTTTAGGGTTGGCATATATTTTCAAGATTTCTAAGACATCTCATCTCATGTGTGTCAGTTTATACCTACTGGATAAGTTTTCAAGCCAAAATCACCAGACTCATTTGTCTGGTATCTAATCAGGAACTTCTCAAAACACTCTTTTCAGCCTTTTCCTTTCTCTGTTCCACAAAGCAGACACTGTAAAGTTTCACCAGCTCTTGGGACTCAAGTTTTAAACATAACTTTGTTGTTGTTTAGTTGCTCAGTCATGTCTGACTCCTTGTGACCCCATAGACTATAGCCCACCAGGCTCCTTTGTCCATGGGATTTCTCAGCAAGAATACTGGAGTGAGTTACCATTCTCTTCCCCAGGGGATCTGCCCACCCCAAGAATTGAACCCACCTCTGCACTGGCAGGCAGATTCTTTACCACTAGTGTCACCCGAGAAGCCCACCTACAATTAATACATCTCTAGAGATCAGTCCTGAGTGCTCATTGGAAGGACTGATGTTGACACTGAAACTCCCAATACTTTGACCACCTGATGCGAAGAGCTGACTCATCTGAAAAGACCCTGATGCTGGGAAAGATTGAGGGTAGAAGGAGAAGGGGACAACAGAGGATGAGATGGTTGGATGGCATCACCAACTCAATGGACATGAGTTTGGGTAAATTCTGGGAGTTGGTGATGGACAGGGAAGCCTGGCATGCTGTGGTCCATGGGGTCACAAAGAGTCAGACATGACTGAGGGACTGAATTGAACTGAACTGAATACCAAAAAAAGAAATTAGTTATCTTCTCAAAGCCCTATCTATCAACAAGCTTTATTCTTGATCTGTTTGATGTAGTGGTGTTATAGCCATTTGCTCCTATCTATGAACATCTATGAACATCAAACTCATTTTGGTGACACTCTTCACTCTGAAGACATTCACTTTTCATGCTAATCAATGAAGAGAATAGCTTTGTCCATTCCAACAGGTTTTTCCAGTTGCTAGCTACTTTGAAAATTTAGCTTGAAATATAAATATTGATATGATAGCTACTTCCCAATATGTTCTTCATAATGGGACACTCATATACATAACTTTAGCTTTAGATTCTGACTCTGTCTTCATAAAATATAAAATTTAAGACTCAAAAGATGCTCTAGAGACCACTCAGTGCTAAGCTCCTATTTTTCACAAGTGAAAATTGAGTTCAGTTTTCTGAACTCAATTAAATGATCTGCCCAAGAGTCCTTGAAAGAGCCAGGTTCAGACTGGACCCTTAGCCAGCCCTCCTTTTTATTTGGCAAAGTTACCATTTTTTATACTAGAATAGTCTAAATATTTAAAAAAAGAAACAGATGGGCTTTCAACATATATTGCCATTGTTATCTCAAAATAGTGAAAACCCTTGGCCTGAAGGAGCAAATGTCCTTTTTATATTATATTAAGCAATAGGAAGTAATATTAAGTAATTCTTTTTAAAATAAAGAGCACATTTTCTATATAAATTTATTTTGGTGCTTCTGTTGTGCAATTAAGCCAAATGCGTTAATATTTTTATTGAAGAAGAACAGGATTTGGGGCCCACAGTAAGGTTTCCTAAGTCATAATTTTGGTCTGTGTGATATTAGCATGTTGCTCATGCATGTGTCTGTTTCTTATGATGCTATAAGTCCTCTAGGTCAGTGAGGCAGTGCTGAATGAAAAGAGCCTTGAGCTGGGTGTCAGGAGTCTTGGCTTCCAGTCTGAGCAGCTACCTAGCTGTGGAACTTGGACAAGAACAATGAGCTGAAAAACAAAGAGGTGGACTAAGTAATCTTTAAGTTCTTTCAGCCCTAAACACCATTTATTATCCTAGTCACAATCATTGAAACAAAAAGTAAACACATGAACATTTATGAGGTCTTAGGCTTACAGAACTTAAAAAATAGCAATTTATTCATACAATTACTACCCCAAAA
This sequence comes from Odocoileus virginianus, assembly GCF_023699985.2. Taxonomy (NCBI): domain Eukaryota; kingdom Metazoa; phylum Chordata; class Mammalia; order Artiodactyla; family Cervidae; genus Odocoileus; species Odocoileus virginianus. Next base: position 14,393,210 of record NC_069707.1, read on the forward strand.
GTTCTGCATTTTGTAAGTTCTATCCACAGAAAGGGTCCTTACATTATCTCAAGAATGATTTGCTTTTGCAAAAGCAAATTATAGGAATATATAAGAAAGACCCAGTTCTGGAATTTTTGTAAATATCTGTCAGCATGACTTTGAATTATGTCTCATTCAAGGTGAGACAAGGTTATCCTTGAAAAGGTAAATGAAGATCCCTCTTTCTGTCCTTTAAAAACAAATTGAAAGTGTTAGTTGCTCAGTCTTGTCTGATTCTTTGCAACCCCATGGACGATAGCCCACCAGGCTCCTCTGTTCATGGAATTTTCCAGAGAAGAACACTGGAGTGGGTTGCCATTTCCTTTTCCAGGGGATCTTGCCGGCCCAGGAAGTGAACCCAAGTCTCCTGCATTGCAGGCAGATTCTTTACCATCTGAGCTACTAGGGAAGTCCAAATCTACATCTAAATGAATTAGTGAAATATGGCATATCTAAAACAAACCCCTATTTTTCCAGAATTACTGGCTCATATCTACTCCTGTTTTTTTTTTCTTTTTTGCCCAGTTGTATCCACTCATCATGTATATGAGGTGTGAACACAAAATTCACATCTGCATTCAGCACCCCAACACAGCTGTCAGCAGTGCTAGATGGGGGTTCCTACACTGAGTATGGAAGAAGAATAAATGAACCATAGGTCCCTTCCAAGTGTAACAGTTCATGATTCTCTATTCTTGAGTCCAAAATCTGAAAAGTTCATATTTCTGGTTGTGATAGGTTACAAAAATGGTTCCAACTTTGTAGCCTTTGCCACACAACTCTGAAAGGCCCCTCTCACGAAGCCTAAGACCCAGTTATCTGACTGGCTTGGGTCCTTGGACATCAATGGATAGTGCAAGCAAAAGCTTGGAATTGGCTTGCAGTCTGGGGCTTGTTCTTGTCCACGCCTCAGCCATTACCATGAGAACATGCCCGGACAAGCCTGCTGGAGAATGGGAGACATGTGAAGCAAAACTGAGTCATCCCAGGAGCTCCAGCCAAAACAGTCAGCTGACCTCCAGACCTTGGAGGGAGTCCAGCCAATGCCAGCATCTAGGCCATCTCCTTGACATGTGAAAAGAGACGCTTCTTCTTGTCTTGCCACTGAGGTGTTGAGGTGAGGTTCTGCTATGCAGTAAAAGCTAACTCCTATACAGCTTTTAATTTCCAAGCAGATAGTCTTAATTAGAAAAACAGGACTCTTGACACTCAACCTATTCACAGCTCAACACTTAACAATGCACTTTCAGTTGTACTCATTCACTCTATTAAGTTGTGTATGCTACAACTATTTCTTGATTGTCTATTAGATGCAGGCACTGACCTAAGTGCTTGAAACATCACCAGTGAACAAACAAGCATGTTTTATTTATTTGTAAACTCCCATCTGGAGCTTATGTTTTAGGGAGAGAGATATCAAATAATAAATCATCTGAAATTAATTATGTTATGTATTAAAAGGAGGAGATGCAGGATGGGGACATAGGGAAATGGAGAGAACCGCAGGATGCGTGGGTGAAGCAAACTATCAATACAATGGTCAGGATAAACCTCACTGATAAATTGATAATGCAGCAGAATTTGAGAGAGGTTACAGAGTTAGGTGCACAAACATTTGGGGGAATGGCATTCCAGGGAGAAGAAAAAGCTAGAGTAAATGCTTCAAGACAGTAGTGCACCTGGCATTTAAGAATCCTCACATGGTTGGAGTAGAGGAAGCAGGATAGAGAGTCACTGGAAAAGAGATGAAAGAAGTAAGAAGAGGGAGGAGACAGGGTCTTCTGGCCACTGTAATGACATCAGCTGAGTGAACCAGGAAGCAATGCAAGGTTCTGAGAAGTGCTTTGATTATTTGACTGCCCAGGTGGCTCAGAAGGTACAAGCTTCTGCCTACAATGCGGGAGACCCAGGTTCGATCCCTGGGTCAGGAAGATCCGCTGGAGAAGGAAATGGGAACCCACTCCAGTATTCTTGTCTGGAGAATCCCATGGACAGAGGAGCCAGGTAGGCTACAGTCCATGGGGTTGCAAAGAGTCAGACACGACTGAGCGACTTCACTTCACTTCTTTGATTATTTTCTATTTTTAACATATCTTTACAGGAAAAAAAAAAGATTACAGGGAAGCAAGGAAAAAAGCAAGTAGGACTTCAGCAATAAAGTGGGAAAAAGATGATGTTGTTTCAGACCAGAGTGGCAACAAGTGGTAAGGTGGTAAGAAGTGGTCAGAGTCCAAAAATATTTGAAGGCAGAGCCACCAGAACTTCCTGAATGTGAGGTATGGGAGAAAGAAAAGAGTTAAGGATAATTCAATTTTGGAGGTCTGAACAATTCAAAAGATAAAGTTACTAGCTAAGATGAGAAGGATCACAGATAGAGCATATTGGAGGATAAAGACAAGAAATTCAGGTTTGAACAAATTGAATTTGAGATATTTATTAGACACTCAAGTGAGGAAGATACATGAGAAATTGTATTAGAAGTCATAAACTTGAGAGAAAGTCTGAGCTAAAGGTATAAACTGGACACATGTGCATGCTAAGTCACTTCAGTCGTGTCTGACTCTTTGCGACCTATGGCCTGTAACCCACCAGGCTCCTCCCTCCATGGGATTCTCCAGGCAAGAATACTGGAGTGCATGGTCATGCCCACCTCCAGGGAATCTTCCCAACCCAGGGATCTAACTTACGTCTTTTGCATCTCCTGAATTGGCAGGCAGATTCTTTACCACTAGTACCACCTGGGAAGCCCATAAACTGGGCAGTCATCAGCATATACATGGTATTTAGAGCCATGGGACTAGGTAATACCAAAATGGAGTGAGAACAGAGAATAGAAGAGTTCCCTAGACTGAATCTCGGGCCACTCCAATACTAAGAGGTCGGGAAAGAAGATGAGAAACACTCAAAGAAAATCTAGAGAACGAGACAAATCGGGTAGAGGGGGGGGAAAGTACATTGTTCTGAAAGGTAAGCAAAATCAGCACATTAACGAGAGAATTATCTACTGTGTCCAGTGCTGCTAATCTATCACGAGGAGGACTAGGAATTGACTGCTCGATATAACAACTTGAAAGTCATTGGTAACTCTGATGGAAGAAATCACTAATCAGTAGGGCAATAGTCTTTGAACTGAGATGATCCCATCATATTCTGTCAAATTTTTAAGGAAGTTGCTTAGTCCACATTAAAAGATCTGAAGGATAGAAACACTGGGATGACTGCTGTATTGTTTCACTCACCTGAATTTATTCATCTTTAAGGTCCTGAATGTGATTCAGTGTATTTCTTTGTTTGAAAATGAAAAAGGATAATAAGGAACAAGTTTTGCATGAATTAATTATTCATAATATAAATTAGTAAAAGATATTTTTAATATCATAAATATCTAAGTTACTTCTTAAAACAACCAGAATCTCTTTGGTCAAGAGCAATTGGCTTCCCCTTAACATTTTTCTTAAATCAATTCCTAAACATGAATTCTCAATCCTGCCTTCTGAAAAAGCTTGGATTCACATGCAGCTACAGTTCTTCCAAGAATTGTTGGACTATCCCTAGCAAGAAATTCACATTTACATTTTTAACTCATTGATTTGGTTCTCTGGTTATTAACTTTAATAAACACTTGACTATTTTGGTAAAGAAAAATAGCCAGTGTAGGATTAAAAGAAACCTAATTTTCTAGACTGGAAGCCCATCCTATCAATGAAGCTAATTATAATTACTCAGGACTATAATTATTAAGCTCAGAAAAACAGGAAACATTTTATTTTCCAGCTCTTCATTCAGCATCTCCATCTATATTATTAGTATCTTATTTCCTCACTTTAAGACTGTAATGTTAGTTAAATTTATTTATTGTTTGGGAGTATTTCTCAAAATTAAACTGCAACATTGTCATCAAAGTAAATGGTAGTGACAATTATTACTTTATCTTAAAGTTCTTCTTAATATGTAAAAAGGAAGTAGAACCAGGATGGGCAGTGCATGAGTCTTGCACATCAATTAATTTCTGATGCCAACTTCCTCATCTAAAAAATGAAAACCTTTCCACCAACACACTTCTGAGTCTATGTGAGGAATTTTAGCCAGTTTGTGCAAATCTATGACATAATAAAATGATGAAAAAAACAAATCCCACTCGTGAAGATATACTCAGCATATGACACCAAGAGTCAAAAAGAAAAAGCAGATGTAGCTTAGCCAGGGTTCAACTTTCTACAAAAGAATTAGATATTTATACCTAGTACTAGTGATAAAATTGCCCTTCTCTTCCTTCCCTCCTCCCCCCCCCCAAAAAAAAACACATCTGTGGTAGGGATTATTTTTAGGATGGAAGATATACAGGCATACTTCATCTTGCTATACTTTGAAGATACTGTATTTTTCACAAGTTAAAGACTTGTGGTAACATAAGCAAGTCTATTAGTGCCATTTTTTTCAACAGTATTTACTCCCTTTCTGTCTCTGGGTTCCTTTTTGGTAATTTTCATAATATTTCAAACTTTTTCTTTAATATTATATTTGTTATTGTGAACTGTAATCAGTGATTAATATTTCAAACTTTTTCTTTAATATTATATTTGTTATTGTGAACTGTAATCAGTGATTTTTGATGTCACTTTTATGACTCGCTAAAGACTCAGATCAAATTGCCAATATCCACTGGATAATAAAAAAGCAAGAGAGTTTCATAAAAACATCTACTTCTACTTTACTGACTACACCAAAGCCTTTGACTGTGTGGATCACAGCAAACTGTGGAAAATTCTGAAAGAGATGGGAATACCAGACCACCAACTGGCCTCCCGAGAAATCTGTATGCAGGTCAAGAAGCAACAGTTAGAACTGGACATGGAACAACAGACTGGTTCCAAATTAGGAAAGGAGTACTTCAAGACTGTATATTGTCACCCTGCTTATTTAACTTACATGCAGAGTACATCATGTGAAATGCTGGGCTGGATGAAACACAAGCTAGAATCAGGATTGCCGGGAGAAATATCAATAACCTCAAATATGCAGATGACACCACCCTTATGGCAGAAAGTGAAGAGGAATTAAAGAACTTCTTGATGAAAGTGAAAGAGGTGAAAAGACACCCCTCAGATTGGGAGAAAATAATAGCAAATGAAGCAACAGACAAAGGATTAATCTCAAAAATATACAAGCAACTCCTCCAGCTCAATTCAAGAAAAATAAATGACCCAATCAAAAAATGGGCCAAAGAACTAAACAGACTTTCTCCAAAGAAGACATCCAGATGGCTAACAAACACATGAAAAGATGCTCAACATCACTCATTATCAGAGAAATGCAAATCAAAACCACAATGAGGTACCATTACACGCCAGTCAGGATGGCTGCTATCCAAAAGTCTACAAGCAATAAATGCTGGAGAGGGTGTGGAGAAAAGGGAACCCACTTACACTGTTGGTGGGAATGCAAACTAGTACAGCCACTGTGGAGAACAGTGTGGAGATTTCTTAAAAAGCTGGAAATAGAACTGCCATATGACCCAGCAATCCCACTTCTGGGCATACACACTGAGGAAACCAGATCTGAAAGAGACATGTGCACCCCAATGTTCATCGCAGCACTGTTTATAATAGCCAGGACATGGAAGCAACCTAGATGCCCATCAGCAGACGAATGGATAAGGAAGCTGTGGTAAATATATACCATGGAATATTACTCAGCCATTAAAAAGAATTCATTTGAATCAGTTCTAATGAGATGGATGAAACGAGCCCACTGTACAGAGTGAGGTAAGCCAGAAAGATAAAGACCATTACAGTATACTAACACATATATATGGAATTTAGAAAGATGGTAACGATAACCCTATATGCAAAACAGAAAAAGAGACTCAGATGTACAGAACAGAATTTTGGACTCTGTGGGAGAAGGCGAGGGTGGGATGTTTTGAGAGAACAGCATTGAAACATGTATATTATCTATGGTGAAACAGATCACCAGCCCAGGCTGGATGCATGAGACAAGTGCTCGGGCCTGGTGCACTGGGAAGACCCAGAGGGATGGGGTGGTGAGGGAGGTGGGAGGGGGGATCGGGATGGGGAACACATGTAAATCCATGGCTGATTCATGTCAATGTATGACAAAAACCACTACAATATTGTAAAATAATTAGCCTCCAACTAATAAAATTAAATGAAAAAAATAAAAAAAATCAAATCAAATCAAAATACCAGTGGAGGGGGGGGGAAGAAAGTGAAAGAGGAGAGTGAAAAGTTGGCTTAAAGCTCAACATTCAGAAAACTAAGATCATGGCATCTGGTCCCATCACTTCATGGCAAATAGATGGGGAAACAATGGAAACAGTGAGAGTTTTTTGGGGGGAGAGGGGGTGCTCCAAAATCACTGCAGATGGTTAATGTAGCCATGAAATTAAAAGATGGTTGCTCCTTGGAAGAAGAGCTGTGACCAACATAGAAAACATTAAAAAACAGAGACATTACTTTGCCAACAAAGGTCCATCTAGTCAAAGCTACAATTTTTCCAGTAGTCATATATGGATGTGAGAGTCGGACCATAAAGAAAGTTGAGCACTGAAGAACCGATACTTCTGAACTGTGGTGTTGGAGAAGACTCCTGAGAGTCCCTTGGACTGCCAGATCAAACCAGTCAATCATAAAGGAAATCAGTCCTGAATATTCATTGGAGGGACTGATGCTGAAACTGAAGCTCCAATACTTTGGCCACCTGATGCAAAGAAATGACCCATTGGAAAAGACCCTGAGCTGGGAAAGACTGAAGGCAGGAGAAGGGAACGACAGAGCAACAGAGGGTGATGGACTTGATGGACATGAGTTTGAGCAAGCTCCAGGAGTTGTGATGGACAGCGAAGCCTGGCGTGAGGCAAACCATAGGGTCTCAAAGAGTCAGTCAAGACTGAGCAACCGAACTGAACTGAACCGAAAGGCTGAGAGGATGGCTAGCTTTTTTTTTTTTTTTTTTTTGATCACTAATGTATTTCTTAATTGGGCTTCCCAGGTGACTCAGTGGTAAAGAATCCACTTGCAACGCAGGAGACATGGAGTAGACATCTTGGTCAGGAAGACCCCCACCCCCTGGACAAGGAAATGGCAACCACTCTAGTATTCCTGCCTGGGAAATCCCAAGGACGAAGAAGCCTGGTGGGCTACAGTCCATGGGGTTGCCAAAGAGTCAGACGCAACTTAGTAACTAAATAACAACAAACATTTCTTAACTAGGTATGTACATTATTTTAGACAAAATACTATTATACACTTAATAGAGTAGAGTGTAGTGTAGACATATCTTTTACATGCACTGGAAACCAAAAAAAAATTTTTTCTGTGACTCGCTTTATTGTGATATTTACCTCATCGTAGCGGTCTGGAACCAACCCTGCAATATCTCCAAGGGCTGCCTGTAACCACTAACTGACACTTGTGTGGTACTTTAATAAGTACTTCACAGGAATTGTGATCTTTACAAGAAACTTGTTAAGTACAAATTGTTTATTTTTATTTTACATCTGAGGATAATGAAAGTCAATAAAAATAACTGTTAACAGGATTGCTCAGCAAGTCTGAGGAAAAGCCAGTATTTGGTCCAAGAATTCCATCTCTGAAGTTTTCCCCTTTCATTAAACCAAGATAGAAATGCCAAGTTCTTCTATAATAACATATGCTTTGAAAGTCAGATGGTCTGAGTAACACTCTGGGTTGAACTATACCCAGTTAGTGACTGGCCAAAGCTCTGAGCTTCCACTGACCAATGGTCTTCCATTCTCATCTATCTTCCATCCTGGTCTTAACTTGCCTTAGGGACTTTTATTTGCCACTTGATGAGCAAACGTCCTCTTTGTATAGTGAGGGTACTGATGCAAGGGACTGGATGTTTATTCATGTTTGCAGTCTCTGTAGTAGCTCACCCCTAAACAGTCCTAAACTAATAACTATTTAAAGGAACTGTGCCATTAATTCATGGGGAAGAAAATTCTTGAACACGCACTTTGTGACTTGTTTAGTGCTAGATCAGTAAGCAGGACAGAGAGAGCAGCCCTCACCACTGTGGAGTTCATGAACAGATGTTGGACAATGAACAACAACAGTAATGAGAATTCAGGCAAGAGTTGTCTGCTGTGAAAGGGAAAACACAAGGGGCTAATGTAGAGTGAGGCAACAGGGGAAAAAAAGAAAGTGAAAGTCGCTCAGTCCTGTCCAACTCTTTGCGACGCCATGGACTATACAGTCCATGGAATTCTCCAGGCCAGAACACTGGAGTGGGTAGCCTTTCCCTACTCCAGGGGATCTTCCCAACCCAGGGATCGAATCCAGGTCTCCCGCATTGCAGGTGGATTCTTTACCAGCTGAGCCACAGGGGAAGCCCAATGCAACAGAGAGCCTCTCCCTAAAGAACAGACGTTTAATCTGCCACTTAAGGTTGAAGAGGAGGGAGACAGATGAAAAGGAAAATGCAAGCTAGGCAGAGGAAACCAACCCTGGTACTATGATGGGCAAGAGCATCCCCTAAAGCACCTCTTAAATCCTTCATCCTACTGAACCATTTTGCCTCAGGACCAAATCTAACAATGATGTTGGGATTTTCAGGGTACAGCAGGTATCATAAGAGATTCAAATAATTTATTGGTGTAGATAAACCATGCACTCTTTTGGATCTCTAAAAAATACTTTAATAAACATATTCAGCCTTGCTCTAAATGTAAGGGATAAGTTTGTGGTTCTCTCTCTTTTATCTGAAATGAAACATTTTATTTCATATGTAGAGATTCAATATTATAATTGGTCTCTAGCGTGGTTCAGAAACTGGATTCTTGTGAAACCAGTAGGAAAACATTGTAAAGATTTACTTAGTCACAGCTGTTCTTTACAAGTAGTTTCTGATTTTATAGTTGGTTGTAACTGTACTTCCAGCTCTAAATTAAGTCTTTATTGGGTGGGATTTGGGGGTTACACACGATGTTATAAGGTTATGTGTGCTAGCCCATAATTTAAAAGTAATATAAATTACACTGCTTTATGGCAAACACTATACACATAATTAAAATGAGATGTTCTCACAGCCTATAGTTTTACAATTTTAAAGCTTGCCATAAAACTTATACACATCTATAAACTGCCAGAAAGACACATGTTTTCATTTTATGTAGACGGCTACTAACAAATGCTAAGGAATCTTATGGGAAATTGTTATGGACTGAATTGTGTCTCCTCAAAAAATCAAATTGAAGCCTTAACCCTAGTACTTCAAAACAGTACTAAATTTGGATATAGGCTCTTTAAAAATGTAATGAAGATTAAATGAGGTCCTAAGGATGGGGTCCTAATTCAACATGACTTGTGTCCCTAAAAGAAGAGAAACACACACACATACACACACACCAGGGATACACACACAGAGAGAAAAAGGCCATGTGAGGACAGAGAGAGAAGGGGACCATCTTCAACTAAGGGGAAAGGTCTAGGGTGAAACCAAACCTGCTAACAGCTTGATCTTGGACTTCCAGTCTTCAGAGCCACGAGATACCAATTTCTACGTTTAAGCCACCCAGTCTATAGATTTTGTTATAGCAGGCTCAGAAAGCTGATACAGTAGCAGACTAACACATATATATTTTGCAGCCATAAATATACATGTACAAGAATATGCATATGCACTTAGATTGGCTATGTGCAGTAATTATCCAAAGTCCCATTTGAAAACAATGGGGAGATTTTTATTATGTCTTTGCATGTCTAATTTTTTGTTAGATTAAAAATGAGTATGCATAATTTATATTTATGCAGCCAGACTGTATCTGGATGTTAATTAGGAAAAATAGAATTGTTTCTATGAAGTGGGGTCAATGTATGGGTACCCTCAAAGAAAAAAAAATGTCTTGGACCTATTTACAAGTTGATTATTCCGGCTTTTAGAGAGAATTTAAGAGGCTGGGCTTAATCTACCTATAATTGCCAAAGAAGAATATTAAACTTGGACTCACTCTTTCAAATTAAACTTTTTACATGTAGCTGTTATATTCCTGTCACTTATTAAGTCACCTTAAGAAGCTTTTTGTGAGTTTAATTAAGCCTGACTCATTCTCCAACAGTACAAAGAAAGAGGAATTCCTAAAATATTTAATCCCTTTATGACTCAAAGTGTCATTTTCTGAATGTGACTGCTAAATTCTTGGAATTAATTACCCTTTGAATTAAAGTTGCTTTTTCAGACTCTCAAGACATATAGTCACAGCTCACACAATGTGTAAATTCAACATTTCATCTGTTCATCAAGAGAATTTATTCCAAAGTTGTATTCAAAAATCTCAACCTAGTAGGTTTATTAATGACCGCTAACCAAGGGATCTTTGCCTATAAGCTCAATTATATAATCATCAAGCATGATTGCTGGTTTTTCCGCTGCCTCCCACTTTGTTCAAGTATTAATGAGTTAAAGGTTAGCTGTCCTCTGTCTGCACAATCACTAATCTTTGTCATGGCAACTTTGCTCTCCTTAACTAATCTCTAGCCTCCTCTCCAGAAAGCTTTTCCCCATTCTGCTCAGCAGGCAGCACGATCATAGGTCTGTCCCGCTTTGTGCATGCTGTGCAAAGTCGCTCAGTCGTGTCCGGCTCTTTGTGACCCTGTGGACTGTAGCCCGCCAGGCTCCTCTGTCCATGGGATTCTCTAGGCAAGATACTGGAGTGGGTTGCCATTTCCTCCTTCAGGGGATCTTCCCGACCCAGGGATCAAACCTGTGTCTCTTACATCTCCTGTATTGGCAGGTGGGTTCTTTACCACTAGCGCCACTTGGGAAGCCTTATATTATCCTAACACACTGGATGCGCCCATTCCTTTATTTACACATTTCCTCTTTGTTCTCTCCCCGTATTCTGAAGGCTATTCAAGACTAAAAGTGCTCTTCAAAAGCAGATTCCAAAGAATACAAGGAGATCAATGAGGCAACCATATTTATGGAGCACCTAATACCCCCAGAACAAGACACTGGATTCCTGTACAAGAAACCTGGAAGACTGGATACACAAGGATACAGAAAGCCATACATACACATAGAGACACAAGTACAAGTCCCAGCTACCTCGTGATGGTTTGCGCTTATAAGTCACTGCATTGTCCCCAGCACCACGCTAGACACTGAGATAATGGGAGCAGCTGGCTAACTCAACTTCTACAGAAGAAAGCTGCCTGTCAACTGAAATTCAAATTTCCTAAGGAATACAAAGGGATTGAAAGATTATAAATTAGCTCCTAAGCTTTTACATAGACAAGTCTCAACGAAGTGAAAGTTTCTTCCCAGATATCATGATCTAGCATTAGCAATATAAAACAGTAACTGAAAAATATTTCTAGAACAACTCATTAAGCAGTTTTCCTTTCCTTCCACCACCACCTCCCACACATCTTTGATTTTAAACATCATTATTTACATTAAAAATATGAAACACAAAATGGCATGCTCAAATTTCTAATTTTTTTTAATAACATGTGTTATAAAATACTTTCATTGCAAAGAAAAATAAGAATAGGAAAAAAATTAATTAGAAGAGAAATCACTCCACTCCCACAGTTACCAGAATGGAAACAGCCAGCAGTGGGTGATGGACAAGGACATCGTGGCAGGTGGGAAGGTGGGTGCCCTGGGTCCAAGGTACCTACCCCCTTTCATCATGCCCACTTCGTAGCACTTGCGTAGCCGGCAGGCCTGACAGCTCTTCCTCCTGTTTTTATCAATTGTGCACTGGTTGGTGGCTGGACACATGTAGTCATTATGTCCTATGAAAAGCAAGAGGACAGAATTAGTATTATTTCAGGAAATTTAGCTGGTCTGAATCTATAGGGAATCTACAGGGAAGCTGTCTAGAGGAGGTTTTCCATCATTACTTACTTGATTTTCCCATGTTGCTACCCTCAACCCACTGCTTTTTGAAGGGTTAAAAAAAAAAAAAAAAAAAACACCTCTCCTAGACTGAATTTCTGCCTCTCCCACTTGCTTTGAGAGTCCTTTGTGAAAATTCACTTTGGTTCACATAGCCTATATTTGGGGGCATAATGTTTTATATATATTCACAAAGTTAACCTTTCTTAGTAGATAAAGTTTTGTTTGGTTGGTTTTTTTGACTCAGGCCACCCATCAAAATTGTTGTCCCAATAAAGTCGTTAGAACTTTCAGAGAGTTTTGAAACGCTCTTTCTTAAAATATAATTTAAAGATTCTTTAAGCAGCTCTACCTCAGATATGCAGATAACACCACCCTTATGACAGAAAGTGAAGAACTAAAGAGCCTCTTGAAGAAAGTGAAAGAGGAGAGTGGAAAAGTTGACTTAAAGCTCAACATTCAGAAAACTAAGATCATGGCATCTGGTCCCATCACTTCATGGCAAATAGATGGGGAAACAGTGGAAACAGTGGCAGACTTTATTTTTCTGGGCTCCAAAATCACTGCAGATGGCAATTGCAACCATGAAATTAAAAGACGCTTACTCCTTGGAAGGAAAGTTATGACCAACCTAGACGCATATTAAAAAGCAGAGACATTACTTTGCCAACAAAGGTCCGTCTCATCAAGGCTATGGTTTTTCCAGTGGTCGTGTATGGATGTGAGAGTTGGACTGTAAAGAAAGCTGAGCGCAGAAGAATTGATGCTTTTGAACTGTGGTGTTGGAGGAGACTCTTGAGAGTCCCTTGGACTGCAAGGAGATCCATCCAGTCCATCTTAAAGGAGATCAGTCCTGGGTGTTCATTGGAAGGACTGATGCTGAAGGTGAAACTCCAATCCTTTGGCCACCTGATGCAAAGAGCTGACTCATTTGAAAAGACCCTGATGCTGGGAAAGATTGAGGGCAGGAGGAGAAGGGGACAACAGAGGATGAGATGGTTGGATGGCATCACCAACTCAATGGACATGGGTTTGGGTGGACTCTGGGAGTTGGTGATGGACAGGAAGGCCTGGTGTGCTGCAGTTCACGGGGTCACAAAGAGTCGGACACGACTAAGCGACTGAACTGAACTGAACTGAACTAAGCAGCTCTCCAAATGCAGCACAGAACACCTAAATTTAAGTCAGGGATGGTAGACTGGGGCAGTGGCCAAATTCATCCTTTGAATTAATAAATTTGTCCATCACTTACTAACTGAAGGACACTGAACAGGTTAGTTAATATCCCTAAATCACACTTCCCCACTCTAACCTAGAAAACACAATGGCACCCACTATATAACATCATATACATTATAATTTAAGACATATATTATGAGAACACATGTCCCAGTTAATTTTTAGCCCTGTGCCCTGGGTCTGGCAAACACTGAATGAATATTTAGTTGTTGTTGCTGCTGTTATTCCACTCTAAATCCTCTTTCTTTTCTCTCTTGTTTACTGAATCTCTCTCACTCAAAGGCTTCTTTCTCATTGGTTTTTATCACATCAGGCAGGTTTGTCCCACAAAAATGTTCCCCCTGAACCCACAACACTCGCCAACTTCTATCCTGCCCCTCCTTCTCAGCTCAGCTTCTCACAGATGTCTACACCAGAAGTCTTCTTCCTCCTTTTTCTCCTGCCTGCCTCAATCACATCAATCTGCTTTCCACTTTTGTTGCTCCACAAACGTAGCTTCCTAGAAACCATCCATGACTTCAGTGGCTGAATTCAACAGCCACTTTCAACCCACTTCATGCCTGACCCATCAGAAGCATCTGACAGTTCCTCCTTCCTCTTGAAACATGCTTTCCCCTCAGCTCTTGTAACACAAAATGCTCCCAGCGCTCTCTTTACCTCCCAGGCTGGGGCTTCCCAGAGTTTGTAGATTTGCCTCCCTCCATCCAACAATAATCCAGAGATGCCTGGGGCTCAACATCCAGCCCTTTTCTCTTCCTGTGACCCTGAATTCGCCCACCAGAAAATTCAGCCCCACATCTATGGCTTTCATCGCCACTAAATGCGGATGACACAGACTTAAACTGCCAGCCCAGTCCTCTTCTCTGAGTTTTGGGGAAAGATATCCAACTGGCCACATGAAGTTTCTGCTCTAAGATTTGGAAGTCATCTCCATTCCTCTACCCATCAGAATAAGTCTGGTTGATAATGTACAGAATATTAAATTTCACAAATCAAAAAGTATCATTAGCATAGCTATATAAAGAAGCCCTTTTATATAAGCCTAAATTCTTATACCTCTTTGGAAAACAACCTGAATTGAAACTAAATAGATGATATGTATAGTTTTTAAATGTTTTCCATTCACAAAAAAGGTAAGTGTATATGTGACCTTCTAATTCAGATTCTCTTAAGTTTCTATTTTCTCATTTACTAAGGGCAAGCCAGAACATGTATTGAAACTGCAGACCTCTTTGTTCTTTATTTAATTTAAGGGTCAGTCCAATTAAAGTAGGGTGCGGTGGGGAATTGACAAGAAATACTGGTCTCATAAAACTTGATTCTCTATCTTCAGATATACATTATAAAAGCCATTGTCTAAACAAGCTTCAGATTAAATTAACATGTGCATTTTCCTCTATTGCATAATATGAAACAACAAACTAGTCAACAGAGTTGAAATTTTGTAACTTCAGTAAAAGACCACACACTGTCTCAAACACCCAAGCATAGTTATTATCTTTAGAATCTTCCCTATTAACAGAGACAAATTGAAGAAATAATAGATCTAGAAATAAAATTTACCTGGGCAGATGTAAACTCTAAGTAAAAGGTATATTCTTCTGACACATCAAAGAAACTCAGTGTTTCATCTTCTATGATGTTTGTGTAGGACATGTTGACTTATTTTAACTCTTAAAAATAAGTTTATATTAAGCCTCAGAAGAAAACAGTCAACACTCATTTGAATAAAAAAATTACTTTGATTCAGTTTCTCTCCCAAAAGCCAGATGTTTTGCAAGCCAGAAGATGGGAGAACTGAACTGGGTTAGAAGTCACTTGGTTAAATCTTATGTTTGGATTGGCCAGCCATCATAGATGTGTATCTTTACAAAACCAAATGAAGTTCTTGAACTAACATGTTTAATAGACAAAACATTCTGGGTTTGTACAATCAAATTCATCCCTTAACAAGAATTAAAATAGAGGCACAATAGAATCACAGTTGTAATGCCAACCTTTTGTGACAAAGCTAGGTTTTCTCCTGCCTAAACTACGTTAAAATTTAGAATTGACAAATTGGCAACAAGAAACAATTAATAAGTATGTCTTTGATCTATACATTTAAAACAAATTTTTCTTAACCAAACACCATTAACCACTATTTGTCAGTCTTCAACATACATCAGAAAAAAAGGAAAACAAAAATTTTTGTTCCCTAATGAGTATAATTTGGTCAAGATGTGTTCTTAAAGCAACTGATTTAAGTTTCTTTAAGAAGAAACTTCTGTTCAAAGGTTATTATTTGAACCTGTGAAAATAATGCAAGAGAAAAATCCGTAAGATTTTTCTCTTCCGGAAATCGAGTTCATTTAATACTCACAACAACTGTATTGATGAAACATACAGTGTCTGCTGAAGAGACTGAAGAACTCTGTGTACCTATGACCAAATCAGCCCAAAAGTTCCTCTTGTACAGAATGTGAAGTGCAAGAGGACAGATCCATGATGTGAGCTGCAGGTGAAGGTTTAGAGAAATAATCTCATTATTGTCTTGGCTACAAAAAAAGAAAAACAAAGCCTTTGGGCTAATGCAGGGTTTGAATAATAGGAAGTTCGATGAAACAGGGCACTGGGGACAACTCAGAGGAATGGAATGGGGAGGGAGCTGGGAGGGGGGTTTGGGATGGGGGACACATGTACACCTGATTCATGTCAATGTATGGCAAAAACCACCACGATATGGTAAAGTAATTAGCTCCAACTGAAAAAAAATAATTAATTTTAAAAAATGAAAAAAAAAAAGGAAGTGGGGAGGAGATAAGGCTAACGAACCATGAGCAGGCAGAGTGGGGAGAGGAATCACCAGGAATAACCTGTGAACAGGAATCACCAGACTCACCCTCAGCTCTAGGGGCAACAGAAGGGTTAACACAGAGCTTCCCCACAAGACTCTCTGGGATTCTTTCCCTTGACTTTTTCCTTTCCCTTTTCTTTTTATTTTCCCTCTTTCAGCTAGTTTTGCATTATTATCAGCATACAGAAAAGCCTATTAGTTACAAAACTAAGCAATGGTCCATATTCAGAGAATGAAGAGAAATATAAAACCAGACCAAATTAAAACAAGGGCGATGAGGAGAAAAGGGAACCCTCAAGCACTGTTGGTGGGAATGCAAACTGGTGTAGCCACCATGGAAAATATAGTGTGGGGGTCCTCAAGATATTAAAATAGAGCTACCTTACAGTTCAGCAATACCACCTCTGGACATGTATGCAAAGAAAATGAAATCATTATCTTGAAATATCTGTACATGTTTACAGCAGCATTATTCACACTAGCCGAAGTATGGAAACAACCTATGTCTGCTGACAGATGAACGGATGAGGAGAATGTGCAACAGAGACTTCCCTGGTAGTCCAGTGGTGAAAACTCCATGCTACCAATGCAAATGGTGCAGGTTCAATCCCTGGTGGGGGAACTAAAATTTCACATGCCACATGACACAGCCAAAGGATAAAAAGATGAAAAAATAGAAAATGTGGAATACTGTCTGCCATTATAGGTGCACTGGGAAGACCCAGAGGGATGGGATGGGGAGGGAGGTGAGAGAGGGAATCGGGATGGGGAACACATGTAAATCCATGGCTGATTCATGTCAATGTATGGCAAAAACCACTACAATACTGTAAAATAATTAGCCTCCAACTAATAAAAATAAATGAAAAAAAATAAAAAATAAAAAATCCTCTCATTTCCAACAATATGGATGAGCCTGGGTGGGGGTGTGAAATTAAATGAAACAAGCCAGACAGAGAAAGAGAAATACTGCATGGTATCACTTATATGTGGAAACTAGAAAAAAAAAGTCAAACTCATAGAAACAGAATGGAAAAGTGATTGCCAGAAGCCAGAGGAGAGAGAAATGGGGAGAAGCTGGTAAAAGAGAACAAACTTTCAGTTGATGAATAAGGTCTCCAGATCTAATGTACAATATGGTGACTATAGTTGATAGTGCTGTCTTGTTGAACTGAAATTTTCTCAGAGAGTACAACTGAAATGTTCTCACAAAAGGAAAAAAAAAAATAACAGAAAAATAAAAAGTAAATATATGAGGTGAAGGATGTGTTAACTAATTCAAAGGAGAGAAATCCTTTCACAAAGCATATGTATCATACAATCACAATGCACATTTTAAATGTCTCACAATTTTCTTTGTCAGTTATACTTCAATAAAGCTGAAAAATTAAAACAAGCAGTAGCCTGAGAAGAATTTAATAGTGTATATATTTCCCTTGGTCACCCTTGGCCCTCAGTACATTCTAGACCAAATCTCTTTACTAAGCATCACACTTATATCCACCTACCCCCAGTTCATTTACTTATTTTTTAAAAAATTTTTAAACAAATTGAAGTATAGTTGATTTACAATGTTGTGCCAACCCCAGTCCATTTAGACTCAACTATCTCACAGACTTTTCAAGATGGATGTGTCCCAAACATAACTGACCATCCTCTTTCCTTACCCACCTGTTCCTCTTCACCACCACACCATGAAGCCTGAAACATGGGTGTTGTTCTCAACTCTACCCTCTTCCTCACTCAACGTCCCCTCCCCCAACACACACACACACACACACACACACACACACCTATTAAGTCCGTTAAAGTTATTTTTCAGAGCAAAATCCATTTTGTCCTGGACCTGTCATCACTGCCGTAACCGCTACCACTTCCTGCCTGCCCCACCCACCAACCTCTAGTCTTCATTGCCAATCATGACCCACCATATTGCCAAAAGCATCTTTCTAAAATCATACACCACCACGGCCCTATCCTGCTTAACAATCTGATGCTCCCACGGCTCTAATGATAAAATCTAAAAGTCTCAAGACAGCTCACCAAGCCGTTCCTGACCAGCCCTTACCTCCTCTCCTAGTTTTATCCCTCACCACCCTCTAAGTCACATCCCCATTCTAGCTGAGTCTCTCTGTACAAACACTCTGCTTGCCTTCTAACCCCCAGGACTTTGCACATGCCCGTTTCTCTGGTGGGAACACACTTTTCCTACTCAGCCCAACTGACTCCGACTCATATTTCAGGTGTCAGTCAGATAGCACTCCTCTCGAAAATTCTTTCTGCCCCTCCAGTGATGTCTGCCTTTTCTCCTGTAATAATACCTACTACTGCACTTTAATTGCTATTTCAAACCTCAGGTCACTTTGCTTCGACAAGGAATGGATGACACCTGTCTCATCTGTCATCAATTATTCTGTGCCTAGCACATTCTCAGGCACACAGCGGGGCTCAACCAGTGTTTGCGACCTGAACAAAATGGAATCACTAAGCTCTGCGTTGTGTCTCCCTCACCCTCCCAAACCCCTTCATGGAGCATTTGCCTCCTAAGGAGGCAAAACTCAGGTCCATAAAAACAAGACTTGGTCCTAAGGAGCAAGTCTGCTCTTCAGCACTGGATTTGGCCAGACATAAACACAAAGGAGCAGTTCTTCACAGATGCCACAGGTCAGGAAGTGAGAAGTGAGATCTTGGATTACCCACGAATTATTTCCACCACTATTTCTGTTCTGATGCCTTGCTGGTTTTCTAAGATGAGCATATTTTATGACTGCCCACAAATTAAAAATCCACATATTCTAATCATTTCAAAACTTGCTCTTTATAGACATGCTTTTGTGAATTTAAATGTTATTTTTTCCTCTAATATACTGGTTATGGGTGCAGCTTAATACAGTTAATTTTACAAATAGTGATTTCTTCTCAGAGTGTTTTAACTTGTTTTGAACTTCTACTTTATGACTTTTCTGAAATTCAGTCCTACAAGGTGATTAACAATTTTTTCCACTCATCTCCCCCCTCCACTGCCATCACCAAGAAAAAAAGAGAGGAAAAAAAAAAACAGATTTAGCCGAGAAAATAATGAGACTCTTTTATTATTTCCTAAAGAAAATTAAAATCCTTAGAAATGAATTGTTAATTATTAGTGTGGAAGGAGGCACACCTTAATTGAAGGGTTTCCTGCACATAAAATACATGGACTCTTCAGTAATTGAAGCTAATATACAAAGGATACTACTCATGGCTTACCAGTTGAAAATAAAGACACTTCAAATATTTGCTTCAATCATATTACATAAATCAGAACATCAATGTGCCTCAATAGCAGTTCCAAGATATGTATGGAGTAGAATTACTTTTTTCTTCTTCTACTTTCTAATTTGTGGAATCAGAAGTTGTACCTGAATTGTGCTTTCCAACTATTTCTCTTACAGACACATTTCAAAGTCTGAAGAAAGCACACATACAGATTTAAGTCATAACCAGAAAACTTTAAATTACATATCAACTCTTAGTTTATGATTTTTTTTAAATAAATGAGCTCAATAAAATATACACAGTACTCTGGGGGGGAAATGCATTAAAATTAAGAAGACTCTGATGAGGTCAAGCAAAAAGTCAAATATGGAAAGTAGTGAAAGGTAAGGAATAAGCACTTTTTTTAAATCTCACATATGACATTTAGCTAATTATTCATATTTTTAAGGCATGAAAATGAATTCTCAAATTAAAGATAATCTCCAGTCTTTAAGCAACCACAAATCAAAAAAAGGCCCAAATATAGCCAATCCTATTTAAAAGCCTCATTAGAAGGTTCCAACAAAATAGTATTTCATTTTCAAAGTCCTGTTCTTTTATAACTGATTAATCCATAAATTTAGCTAACATCTATAAAGCTTAGTTAGATTTAGAGTCTTTTCATTAAAGGCTTTCACTATTAGCATAAAATTAACTGGCATTTATTAAAATCTGAAGTATCCAAGAGCTACACACAAACTAAGGTGCCAAATGGCAAAATCAGTATTTCTTTCTCCTTCTAAGAATCCACATGCACTTATACAGTTTCAAATTTGATAGGAATCACATAAATGTGATACATGCATGACCCAAAGGAAGCCTCTAACTTTTCATTTTATCAGTGAAAGATGGTATTTTTCTTGAGGTGTTCAAGTACAGAAAACATGTCAAAATACAGTTTTGAGATTTAGCACTGGGAAAATAAGGGTTTGACCACGAATTTTCAAAGCACTGAAAATAAACAAGCAACCACTTCCACCTGAGAGGAGGCCTTCAGGTACTGCCCCTCCCCAGTTTCTTCATTTCACCCTCATGCATGATATTGTCTGATGAAACAGCCTAGGGACTAAGAAAACTGACTCATTTCGATACTGACTGGGCTCCCCTGCTGGCTCAGACAGTAAAGAATGCGCCTGCAATGCAGGAGACTGGTACTGACTATGATGCACCAGGCACTGTGTTATACATGGATTAGTTCATTTAATTCCCCAGCAACTCTATGAGGAAGGGATTATATCAATCTCCATTTTACAGATGCAAAACTATGATAAATGTTATAAAGTCTGTTCAAAACTGCACAGCAAGCAAGCGGCACAGACAGGTTTTGAAGCAAAGTCTCCCTATTCCAGAGATTGAACTCATGCATACGTGGAGAGCTCAACACCCCAAAAGGCAAGATCTTCACTGGGGAACTGTATATCTACTTTCCAGAGGCAATAATGATTGGATTCTCTGCAGCTGGTGGAGCACTGTATGTTCTCCTTCTTAGGAAGTGAAAAGTGAGGAATTAACAGAACCAATGTTATTGTCTTCTATTTAATACATCTACAAGAAAAAGACTGTGCAAGGCCAAACCAATATTGAATTCTTTTGGCAATAACATTTGACTTAGATGACTGGGATGAAATGAATGGTCCAACTCTCTTGGACATGAGTGTACAGAGGAAGAGAAATCTAACCACCCCTTACACTCCAAGGAAAACACTGACTTCCTGTATTATCGCCATCTACTCCAACCCTGAGTCAGGACTGAAGCTTGATCTCTGCTTAGCAGTCTCCCGCACACTCATTTACTGTGACCAAAGGAAAGAAGTGTTACAAGAGTTGCTGGGTAGCACTGAAGAATCAGTCCAAACATTGATGTTGTTGGGATCTACCAGCAAAGGGGAAAAGAAGACTGGCAGGGAATCTGTTGTCAAAATGAAAGTTCAAAAGAGTTTTTAATGAAAACGGGGGTGTATGATTTTCACTAAAAATGAAGAATTTAAAACTATTCAAAGTCATACCAAGGGAAAAAAATCATACCAAAATATGCACTAATCATCTCTGAGTAGTAAAGTAGATGAAGCAGAGAGAAATGTGGAGAGGTTTGGAATAGCTTTGCAAATTCTTAGGGCTAAAGGAGAGGAGGAAGAAGTCAAAGATACTCGCGGTCTGTACCAGTGTGTCTTGAAATCTATTCTAACTATTAATTAGAAAGAGGATCTGATTTTGGAGGCAGGTGGAAAAAAGAGGTATAGAACAATTTCAAACACACTGTATTTAAGATTTCAGTAGCATACCAATAAACAACCACCAAGCAAGCTATTACAAATGCAGTACTGAAGTTTGGGAGGCAAGTCAAAAGGAAGCTGGAAGTTATGTGATCCAGAAATTCTACTTTCAGGTATGTGCCCAAAAGAACTAAAAGCAGACTCAAAGAGATATTTGTACACCCATGTTCACAGAAGCATGATTCACTACAGCCGATGAGTGGAAACAATCCAGAAGTCCATTAATAGACAAATGGATAAACAAAATGTGGTATATGTAGCAATCCTCCCACCGTTCACAGAGGATAAGTTCCAAGAACCCCAGCAGCTGCCTGAACCACAGATAGTATATACACCATGCTTTTTTTTTTTTTTTACATACATTCAAATCTATGATAAAATTTAATTTATAAATTAGGCCCAGTAAGAGAATACCCAAATTGCTAGCACCTATACTCTTGCTCTTTAGAACCATGATTAGGTACAATAAGAGTTACTCAAATACAAGTACCACAGTACCTCGACAGTCAACCTGATATGCCAGATGACTGCTGAGTGGGATACACTAGATAAAGGGAAGATTCACATCACTGGGCAGGACAAAGTTGGACAGCAAAGAGTTCATCTCATTACTCACAACTACATACAACTTAAAACTTGTGAATTGTTTATTTCTGGAACTTTCTGTTTAATATTTCCAGACCAAGGTTAACCACAGAGATATCTGAAACCAAGGAAAGTAAAACTGCAGATAAGGAGGGACTACTATACATAGAATGGAGTTATATTCAAGCTTAAAAAGGAAGATTTTTTTTAATTTTTATTTTATATTGGAATATAATTGATTTAGAGTGTTGTGTTAGTTTGTGGTGTATAGCAAAGTTATTTAGGCATACATATATAAAATTCTATTACTTTTCAGATTCTTTTTCCATATTATAGAGAATTAAGTAGAATTCCTGTGCTATACAGCAGGTCCCTGCTGATTATCAATTTTATATAGTGTATATATGTTAATCCCAACCTCATAATCTACCCCTGCCTCCCACCTTTCCCCTTTACTAACCATAAATTTGTTTTCTAAGTCTATAAGTCTGTTTCCATTTTGTAAATACATGCATCTGTATTATTTTGTTTAAAGATTCTGCATATAAGCAGTATCATATATTTGTCTTCCTCTGTCCAAGTTACTTCACTTAGTATGATAATCCCTAGGTCCATCCATGTTGCTACAAATGGCATTATTTCTTTTTATTTTATGGCCAACTAGTAGTTCATTGTTTATATGTACTACATCCTTTTTACCCAGTCATCTGTTGGACATTTAGGTTGCTCCCATGTCCTGGCTATTGTAAACAGTGCTGCAGTGAACATGGGAGCATATGTCTCTTTTACGATTTTCTCTGGATATATGCCCAGGATTGGGATTGCTAGATCATATTGCAACTCTATTTTTAGTTTTTTAAGAAACCTCCATATTGTTTTCCGTAGTGGCTACACAAATTTGCATTTCCACCAGCAATGTAGGAGGGTTTCTTTTTCTCCACACCCTCTCCAGCATTTATTGTTTGCAGATTTTTGATGATGGCCATTCTGACAGGTGTCAGGTGATACCTCATTATAGTTTTGATTTGCATTTCTATAATTAACAATGTTGAGCATCTTTCCATGTACTTTTTGGCCATCTGTACATTTTCTATTGAGAAAAGTCTATTTAGATCTTCTGCCCATTTTTGTTTTTGTTTTTTTTTGCTTGGGTTTTTTGTTCTTTTTGATATTGAGCTGTATGAGCTGTTTATGTATTCTGGAAATTAACCCCTTGTCAGTTGCATTATTTGCATATATTTTCTCCCATTCTATGTGTTGTCTTTCCATTTTGTTTTCCTTTGTTGTACAAAAGCTTCTAAATTTAACTAGGTCCAATTTTTTATTTTTATATTTTTATTTTCATTACTCTAGGAGGTAGATCCAAAAATGTATTCTGCAATTTACATCAAAGACTTCTGCCTATATTTTCCTCTAAGAGTTTTATATAGTATCTGGCTTTATATTTAGATCTTTAATTCATTTTGAGTTTATTTTTGTGTACAGTGTTAGAGAATGTTTTAATTCTTTTACATGTGCCTGTCCAGTTTTTCTAGCACCACTTATTGAAGAGATTGTCTTTTCTCCATTGCATATTCCTGCCTCCTTTGTTGTAGGCTAATTAACCATAGGTGTGTGGGTTTGTTTCTGGGCTTTCTAACCTATTCTATTGATCTATAAGTCTGTCATTATGCCAGTACCATAATGTTTTTCTTACTGTAGTTTTATAGTATAGTCAGGAAGCCTGATTCCTCCAACTCTGCTTTTCTTTCTCAAGATTACTTTGGCTATTCTGGCTCTTTTGTGTTTCCATACAAATTTTAATATTTTTTATTATACATCTGAAAAAAAATGCTATTGGTAACTTGACAGTGATTATATTGAATCTGTACATTGCCTTGAGTAGTATAGTCATTTTGACAATATTGATTCTTCCAAAGCAAGAACATGGCATATCTTTCCATCTGTTGGGTTATCTTCAATTTCTTTCATCAGGCTCTTATAGTTTTCAGAGTACACGTCTTTTGTCTCCTTATGTAGATTTATTCCTAGGTATTTTATTTTATTTTTTTTTATACAATGATAAATGGAATTGTTTCCCTAATTTCTCTTTCTGATGTTTCTTTGTTAGTATACAGAAATTCAACAGATTTCTGTGTATTAATTTTGTATCCTGCATTAATAAGCTCTAGTACTTTGCTGCTAGCATCCTTAGGATTTTCAATGTATAGTATCACATCATCTGCAAACAGTGACAATTTTACTTCTTTTCCAATTGGATCCCTTTTATTTTTCTTCTCTGACTGCAGTATTTTATAATAGCCAAGATATGTATACAAGCTAAGGTGCCCATTAATAGATGAATGTATAAAGAAGAGGTGATGTATATATACAATGGAATATTACTCAGCCATAAAAAGATGAAATCTTGCCGTCTGCAACAACATGTATGGACCTTGAGGGTATTATGCTAAGTGAAATAATTCAGACAGAAGTACAAATATCATATGATCTCACCTGTATGTGGAGTATAAATTTATCCATCCATTAATCAATTAAGCCAAACTAAACAAAAACAAGCACACAAATATAAAGAATAGAGTAGTGGTTACCAGCAGGGAAGTGGGGAAGGGAGAAAGTAAAATGGGTACAAGGAGTCAATAGTATGGTGGCAAATGGAAACTCAACTTCTGGTGATGAGAACATGCAGTGCATATGGAAGCCGAAATGTAGTATTACACACATGCAACTTATATCATGTTGTAGACCAACAAGATAAATAAATAAATAAATGAGAAGCTGGAGGTGTAAAGAGCATCTACATGAGGCAAGCAGAGTAGAAAAGGAATCGGAGCTGTGTATTTTTAGTTGGCCTTTTCAGATTTCCTTCTGCATGACTGGGGGCAGGACTGCCAGTAGAACTAGCAGTACTCCCCATGAACCAGACACTGTGCTAAGTGATCTCAGGTCTTTATCTCATCGAAGCATCATAACTGGGGATGTAGGTAAGGCAATTCCCATGTAATAGAAGCAGAAGTTGAGACTCCAAAACACTGGATTACTTACTGAAAGTCACTCAGCTAGTAACAGGAGGAACCCAGGCTGAAATTCAGGTCTGTGTCATTCACAAATCCTGGTTCCCCAAGTAACACCATAATAGGCTTGGTGAAATGGAAAAAACACAAGAACTACTGAATCAGAATGCCTAAATATTGTTACAATTGACACTGTAATAAAAATATCATTACCTAATGTAATCACTCTATTACTATTATGCCTTTGGGAGGGCATCTCAGAAGCAGCAATGAAATTTTAAAAAATCTGTCATTCCTAATACTTCCACAGATAAAGCTATGTGAGCTTAATCACATGAAATACATTCATTGGTAGGTTATAACACATTACAAAAAAATATATTTTTGGAAAACCTTTCAGCACACTCCAGCATAAAATAAAGACAGAAAGAGAAAGTAGAAAGTCAAGTGTTGAGGAAGTAAATAAAAAATTTACATTCTGTGAAAAAACAACTAAAGTATTGAGTTTGGAACTAAAGCTTGACTCAGATATTAAAGGGAATATTTAGTGATTTACAGCCAATGCAATGAGCCAAACAAAATGGAATAGAACTTGGCTGTCTCAGTGAACACATTCCTAAAAATCCAGTGAGGATATTCAATGTGCCATGATTTGAACAATTTCACAAACACATCTGTATGTAATGTCGTGCAAATAAAAACAGTATGCCTTCATACGCATCCCCAATATATTTTTATAGCTAATCAATTCTAATATATCTTATCAATGATAACAACCACCTGCAAATGGCATTTTACTTTTAATTTTTAATGAAAGTATTTTTAAATAAAAGCATTATTTATATCTCAGTCTAGCTTTAAAGGAAAAAAATTTTAAAGGAATTCTGAGAAAGATAATTGTCCTGCAAAGGTTATTTTTCTAAATAAAGTAAGGGAAACTCTTCAATCTATTTGCCTTCGTCAGACCCCAACCTTCTAAACATTTCTGCCAGGGTAGCAACAGGACCCATCTCCTTGTCCAGCCTCGCGTACGATGTGCAAAACCACAATTGTTTTAAGCCCCTGGCACAGGATCAAACCAACAGCTGTAAGAAAGAAAAACACAATGAAATCAATAACCACCAGCTCACTGTCATAGCCCAGAGACAATGACTCACTTTCCGGAACGCCTCTTAGGGCTCAACACAAAAGCAAGTGCTGTTTCACAGCCCAGAGAAGGACTTTCTGAAATTGCTTCTCCTGGAACAACTAACAAATATCAAACGAAGAGAAGACCAGAGTGCCAACTGAAGCAAAGAGTTCCATGCCAGGCTGCCTTCAGCTCACCTCTCCTCTACCTTTCTCTCCTCTGCAATCCACAGACCAAGCAAGAAACTTAACCACCAGAAACTCACTAGGCTCTGTGTCCAGAGAGTTCTTTAAGCTTTCTTCCTATTTGCATTCACTTAAAGTCCACATAGTGGTGGCCAAAAGCAGTAGAAACAATTGCAAACTGTTCTGGTCTCAAGCTGAAGAGCAAGTGAAATAGATGAGCAATCAGAGCAAGAGGGTAAAACTCAGAGACCCTGAGCAGAGCTGTGCTTCTGGTCCTGGATGTCCTGTCGCTGTTGTTGTCCTGGATGGCTTGTTCAGTTGCGAAGTCATGTCCAACTCTGTAATCCCATGAACTGCAGCACACCAGGCTTCCCTGTCATTAAACTAACTCCAGGAGCTTGCTGAAACTCATGTCCATTGAGTCAAGTGATGCCATCCAATCATCTCATCCTCTGCCGCTCCCTTCTCCACTCGCCCTCAATCTTTCCCAGAAGCAGGATATCTAGAAGTGCAAAAAGCATTTGTCCTACCCTCCTGTCCCTGGGTCATTGTGGTGCTTTAAGGAGAGAAAGGAAACACTGTTTACTAAGATCTGGTGGGGTGCAGAATAGGAACATCCCTCAAGCTCCCACATCTGAATGTTCCCTTGGAGACATCTGACCATCAAACTGCTAAATAAGGAGTTTCATCCATCTTCAGGAGGCCTCCAAAATGAATACCCAGGGGGAAGTTCTTCTCGGGCATCCTGGCAAATGTAATCAAAGAAGAAGCAGAAGCTTCTGAATCCATGGTCAGAGGTTGCTTCTAGCATGCTTTCACAGATGAATTCAGTCATTTTTTTTTAAACTGAAGTTCAGTTCAAAAACATGGAAATAAACCAAAAGACAATCTGTCAGACTTAGTCTTCTGTCTCAGCTTGAATAACAATTTCTCCTAACAAATAGAAGTAAATGGATGTTGCTTTTCATTCATTATGTTACCAGTGAACCTTTGCAGGATGGTTATTGGATAAAACAAAACACAACCTATGCACAAGAAGAATTGTTTTGTACTGAACTGTACTTATTTGCATGGTAAATTTAACCCAAAATAGCACAGATAATCAATCTCAAGCATTTTATGGTCCTCGTGATGGGGGATAGTTTCTTCACCATGTGCTTCAAGAGCCCTGCAGTCTGGCAAAGAGCTATGCGTACATTAGACGCTCCATAAATGAATGAGTGGGAAGCAGAAGTGGTATTAAAATGCACATTGCCTGGGCATCCAGATAATTAAAGTTTATTTGGTTATACTGC
Source organism: Odocoileus virginianus (assembly GCF_023699985.2). NCBI lineage: Eukaryota > Metazoa > Chordata > Mammalia > Artiodactyla > Cervidae > Odocoileus > Odocoileus virginianus. The sequence continues at coordinate 14,420,967 of NC_069707.1, forward strand.
CCCGGAGGGAGCATTCTCTTAGACAAATCACCTCATTGTGCTTGTCAAGTTTTCTCAATTCTCAGAGGTCTATACGCTGTCCATGCCCCATTGTGGCTGATGAGAACGAGAGGGCCTGGAAAAATAAAGAATCTCCTTTCCATCCAGTCTCCAGAACTAGCCTTAGGAAAGGAAATGGCATAGCTGTAGGGTATGAACAAGCTTTCTGATGTCCTGGCCTCAGATCCTCATCTGTATAAGGAAAGGGCAGAACGTGTTGATCATGGGGGCCCATTCTAGTACTAAACTTTTTATTCTCTTTTGTCACTTTAATGAAGTATACATTTCCTTGTCTAGGCTTCCCTGATGACTCGGATGGTAAGGAATCTGCCTGCAATGCGGGAGGCATGGGTTTGATCCCTGGGTTGGGAAGATCCCCTGGAGGAGGAAATGGCAACCCACTGCAGTATTCCTGCCTGGGAAATCCCATGGATAAAAGAGCCTGGGAGACTATAGTCCAAAGAACTGGACACAACTGAGCAACTAACACTTCTTCTTCTACATTTCCTTGTCACCTGGCTTCTTGAGGTTCTAGACTGAAGATTTTTTTTACAGCTTCCAAGAGTTGACCTCCACTGGTGGTCATGGAACTAAATGGAAGGAATATTAGCATATTTAGGGAATGTCAAGGAGAAGGCAATGGCAACCCACTCCAGTACTCTTGCCTGGAGAATCCCACGGACGGAGGAGCCTGGTGGGCTACAGTCCATGGGGTCACAAAGAGTTGGACACAACAGCACAGACATGTATTACCAAAAAATATATATGTGAGTAAGTGTATGTGTACACACATTTATGTAATTTTTGGAAGAAGCTGTTAACACAGTGTTTACCTATCAAGAAAGGAAGTATGGATTCTGAAATGGGACCAGAGGAAGACCTTAACTTTTCATCATACACCATTTTGTACTGTGTAACATATAACTATGTGTATTTGTGTATTCATCTGGTTTTTGGGGGGATAATAAAAAAAAAATATTTTTAAAATATCTAACCAACATCAGCCCGGCGTCAACAATCTTTATTTCCTTTCTGGTTCTGCTACGATTTCCATCCAGTGGTTGCTTCTCTCTACTCAGCAACTCATGCACCAAGCAATAAACTTAACCACCAGAACCTCACTAGGCAAGAGAAAACATCACATCTCTTTTATAAAGAATGGGGAAAAGGCTAATTGTGAGCTACGTTTTGGTCTTTAGATGCTCCAGCAGAGAATGAGTAGCAGACGCCCAAACCACAGGCAGACGCTCCTGTTTCGAAGCCATCCTGAGTATCTATCTCTTCTGCTCCTCCCTGGGTCTAGCACCCCTTGCTTTCTGCTGACACAAACCTTTACCCTGAAAGGGTTTTGGTTCACTCCCCATATTGAGTGTAGAGTCATCTTCCTCTTTTATCTTATGCCAATAGGATATAAGTAGGCACAGAGGGTGGTCCTCCCTGGGGCTCAGCAGCAAAGAATCTGCCTGCAATGCAGGAGACCTGAGTTTGATCCCTGGGTTGGGAAGATCCCCTGGAAAAGGGAATGACAACCCACTCCAGCATTCTTGCCTGGGAAACCCCATGGACAGAAGAGCCTGGGGAGCTACAGTCCATGGGGTCGCAAAGAGTCATAACTAATCACACACACAGGCACACAGATACAGGATAGTAATACAGCCCCATTTTCGCCCAGCAAACAGGACTAACACCAGTCAACTCTGTACCTCGCTTTTCTTGCCTGTTATCCTAGTGGGAAAAGAAGCCAGTGATGGTCAGTGACAATCCTCACCTTCAGCATCCCCTTGGAATCATTTCTTCCCTTGGGAGATGCAAAAGAATACAGTGGCTAACATAACACAACGACATCTGCAGTCCCATAGCTGGGTTCCATACTGGTTTTGTTTCTTATACACCTCAGTTTCCTCATCTGTAAACAAGAGTAATTTGTGTTGATTTCCTAGACTTTTGTGGAGGATTAAATGAGATGATATATGTGTTGTGTGTTCTAAGTCGCTCAGTCCGGTCTGACTCTTTGGGATTCCTTGGCCTGTAGACCACCAGGCTCCTCTGTCCATGGATTCTCCAGGCAAGAATACTGGAGTGGGTTGCCATTTCCTACTCCAGGGAGAGATGATGCATATGAAACCCTACAGAATTTGCCTGCAACGCAGAAGACCCGAATTCGAATCCTGGGTCGAGATCTCTTGGAGTAGGAAATGGAAACCTTGCCTGGAGAATTCCAGGGACAGAGGAGCCTGGTGGGCCACAGTCCATGGGGTTGCAAAGAGTCGGGCACTATTGAGCAACTAATACTTTCATATGAAACCCTAACATAAAGCCTGGTGCAGGGCAGGTACTCATTAAATATGAACCACCATTCTTATTAAAAACTCGGTCTCCAGACCAGCAGAGCTCAACTTTGTAAGGACAGCATATAAATGACAATATCTTCAAACCAATTTGTAATAACCTATCATTTCCTAATAGTTAAAAAAATCTTTTTTACCCTTAAGTAATTCTCTTCACATTATGTAGCATGCTAGGCTACATTTATGCAGTCAAGTGTAAATCATCCAGAATACTTCATCTACTTCATCCTGTCCAAAAGTTCACTTCAGCCAGCAAAAGGCCAACTGTCAGAGCTGGAAACTATTCTAAGGCTTGAAAAAGCAACTGAAAATGTAAGAGAAATAGCTATTTATTCGAGCCTCTTAACAAAACACATTCAAATACCTTTTTAAACAACCAAGAATTACAGTCTAACTGTCCAAGAATGCAAAAAACTCATAACATGTCTCTGAAAAGAACTAAACTCAAAAATAATTCACCTCTGGACTTGAAAGTGAACATGGCTACCTCTTCTGTCCAAAAAAGGTAAAGTACAAAAGTCATCTAGTTAGTAAGCCCCAAACTACTAAGCTAATCTATACTCTGATTCCTGATTCTCTGATACCTGAATTAGCCTCATGGCTTACAAATGAGAACATGGAAGAAGGACTACATTTTATTTAACAGAATATATTTCAAGAAGTGCTAGATTTAGTATAATTACTTTTTTTGAAATCTATTCTTTCTAACTGATTAATAATTTGGTGCCATTCCAAACTCCCATTTTAAAGCAGCAATTTTTAATACAAGGGTTATTGTGGATTTTTTTTTTTCCTACTTTAGTGCAAAGTGGGGCTTCCCTGGTGGCTCAAGAGGTAAAGAATCTGCCTGAAATGTGGGAGACCCAGGTTCAATCCCTGTGTTGGAAAGATCCCCTGGAGAAGGAAATGACAACCCACTCCAGTGTTCTTGCCTGGGAAATCCCATGGACAGAGTAGCCTGGTGGGCTAAAGTCCAAGATGTCACAAATAGTCGGACACAACTGAACACTTTGACTTTAATGCAAAATGCCTGTTTAGTTTGGAGGCAGAACTCTTTGGGAATGTGCTCATAGAGATTATCTTCTTGGTATCACTCTCAGGACATAGCAATATTTAAAATGGACCATTCCAGTTCAGCAAATCATAAAAGAAAGTTGATTCCAAGCATTTACACATCCAACAAGCATAATTTGAAAAGTGTTTGCCTCTAATTCCATACTAGAGCTTTGTTTTTCTGACCCTTCTGGATCCACTGCTACACTGGCAGGTATGAGACAGACAGCCCCATGATGGCTGCCCCCGTAAAGATTTTCTTAAAAGAATGCTATTGTAACCTGCTCATAGGCCTTTTTTATAATAGTTCACCCTACTTAATTGGTCACCAAAACAAAGCCGATTTTGAAGGAACACGTTTCTACTAGTGGGAAAAGAATCAACTACGGACATCAATCTTTAAAACATTTTTTATTACACATGTAAAGATACTTATTAGAAAAATTAAAATACAGATTAGCAAAAAGATTAAAATGTAGTCATACTTTTAATGACTCAGAGATAGCCACTGAAAATATTTTGTAGTAAGTACTTATAAAGTCTCTTAAGTCCTTCCGTCCCTCTCTGTATATGCGTGCATGTAAATATGTGTCTCTATGTATCTACCTATGTGTATGTACATGAGAGCTTTCCTGGTGGCTCAGTCGGGAAAGAATCTGCCTGCAGTGCAGGAGATCTGGGTTTGATCCCTGGGTCAGGAAGATCCCTGGAAGGAAATGGCAACCCACACCAGTATTCTTGTCTGGGAAATCCTATGGACAGAGAAGCCTGGCGGGCTACAGTCCACAGGGTTGCAAGAGTCAGACATGACTTAGCAACTAAGCCAGCCAGCCACGTGTATGGACATATGTATGTGAACATGCACACAGCACGCACACAGACAAAAGGAAGTATTTACAAGAAAGCTCTGATGCCAAGACTTTATCCTGACTTATATTCAGAAAAAGTGACTCTCTATGAAGCATTTAATGAGTCATGAATGGTCTACAGGGCCCTTAGCAGTACTTGTATTTCTAGGAAAATGGATCCAAAGTTGGGGATTGTGACTCTGATCCATTCACTTAGTTCAGGAAAGAAATACAAAAGCAAGAAAAAGGAGCAGGGTACCTCAGTCCCAGGGTTGACCTAACAGCCAGTCTGCTCCCCCTGTCTTCACGTGGATTACAAAAAGTCAGGAACACAGCAAGAACAGGGGGCAGAGTTTGTTTTTTTTTTAAAGCCCATTTCTGGGATCTAAATTTATATATTAATGTCATCTCATGTCTTTACATCAATTGCACCAATAGTACTAATCTTAGGGTAAAGTATTATATAGAAAGAATGGAGGACTGAGGAATCGAAATCCTTTAAATGCCCTGTGCAAAACTGATAAAAGGTGATCAAATCATTTTTGTTTTCTTCTCTAAGATCCGGTTTACTGCCACAATTTTAAAAATTAAAGGATGCATCTTAGAAGTGGTTCAGATCATAGGGAAGTTTGTGCCATGGCTTAGAAAAATTAGCATCCAACCAATATAAATAAATGAAAAAAAATAAATAAAATAAAATGTAAAAAAAAACCACCCTTTCATAAACATCTCATTAAATTAAAACCAGGAAAAAGCATAAAGAAACTTGCAAGCATAAAAATGACAGAATCTAAGTTAAGCCTTCTTAAATACATCTTAGCTTGGGACCAATTGTTTTCTTCTACATCAAATATCAAATGTATTTGCCTGTATAATAGCTACATTATATATTACTACAGAGGAACATCTTCAGATTTTTATTATTACTCCCATGTCCAACTTTAAAAGCAAACTGTACTAGCACATTATCCTGGAAATGAGTAAAGTATTATCAACTTCTGAATATATGCCAGACTTACTAGTAATGCCAGAAGTACAGATATACACATGGGATATGTTTTTAAAATATGTTACAAATAATAAAAACCCATTTGTATGAATGTATATATATATATGCATATTTATATATAACTGATTCAATCTGCGGTACACCTGAATCTAATGTAACACTGTAAATCAACTAAATTTCAATAAAAATCTAAAAATTAAACTACAGATAAACTTTAAAAAAGTTTAAAAAATAAAAAACTCACACTCCCCTAAAATATTACATAATGCTGTGTAGTATTAAACATGCAGAAGTGAGCCATGCAATCACAATGTAAATCATGAAGCCCTTACAATGAAGTAGAACTCAGCCTGACCCTCTGATGCAGAGGACAAATTTAAACACCAAAATGTTTTCAAGTTTATTCCAGTGCACAGTGCCCATGCCTTCCTCTCAACTCAGAACCTTACCTTCTCAGATACCCTTTTGTTTCTTTATACTGCTCTGAGGCATCTCCTGTGGCACTGAGTTTAATGCTTCTGTGGTTTAGTGTGTATTGTTATAATCTTTCCATTTTTGTACAAACTGAATTTTTAATTGGATCTAGAGTCTATGGCATTTATATTTTTGCATTTCTCCCAGGGTTAAAATAAAATGGCCATTCAAGAAGTATCTGTTGCATAAAAAATCTTGTTCTAAGTGTCTGAGTGCAAAGAGCTAGCCCTCTTGGGTGGAGAAGCTGTGAGAAACTTGAACAGGGAGGTCTGTAGAATAAGAAAACATGAGCTAAGAAGAGTGCATTAAGGCAAAGCAAGAACTGAGTCTGCTTTGAGAGACCACGCTTCTTAGAGTCAGGTTGGGTGGCACGAGAGGAGAGAATGGCTTGTACTAGATAACACAAGCAGAGGGAAAACAACTCCCACAAGGGGCTGGTGAAGGCATCCACCAAATTAACTTGATAAGAAAGAGGCCAGTAGGAGGAATTTCACATGATGAGGTCTGTCCAGAGAGCAGAGACGGGGCTGGTCTGCAGGCACTTGTGTGGCGGGAAGAGTGATCAACGTCCTAGCAATCAGAAAGACAAAACAGAGAGGAAAACCATCTCCAAGGTGACTACAATCAACCATCGTGTCTCTGGTTAGCAGTGGTGGTAAGTGCACTTTTACATAATTTTCAAATGAAATCTCTCATTAGGAACTCTGCTGTGTCAAAGGGACAAAACAATGGTAAACTCTGATTATCTTCAGTTCAGTTCAGTCACTCAGTCGTGTCTGACTCTTTGCAACCCCACGGACTGCAGCACGCCAGGCTTCCCTATCCATCACCAACTCCCAGAGCTTGCTCAAACTCACGTGCATTGAGTCGGTGATGCCAAAGAATTGTAATTTCTCTTCTCTGGTGTATAAGGAAAATATTGTGAAATTCATTAAGTGAATTTTAGTTCGCTTAATGAAATACAGTAAAGTGTATGCAGCATTCTTTTAAATCACTCTGCTTAAATATGAATCACAAAAAGATGTATATTTATAAATGTTACCTAGCCACTCACTCCTGGGGGGCGATTAAAGAATTTCTTTACTCATTCACTCCACACTTTCTAATACATGATTTTCAAACTGCCAAATGAATCAGATAAATATGCTTGTTTGGATAAAATTTAAAGCCTACATACTCTTTCTCAAAGAAAAGAGAGAGAACAGTACCTATGGCAGAGAGAAATTATAATTTAATAACTAAATTGTTTACTTCTTTGTCCCTTTATTTCTTAACAACTGAAAAAAATGAAATCTCTTGTTATTGCAGCTAAAGGAAGATGAAAATGTGAAGAAAATAATAAAAAATCCTTCCCCCACTATACTTTCTCAAGCAAAGCATTTCCTTTCTTTGAAAACGTTAAATCTGCTCTAAAACTTTACATATGAGCAGAGAATTAACATAATTGCAAGAAAAAGCTTTACAAAGTGGATGGCAGATCTATGAAATAGATTTTTCTTGAATGTTGTTATTTTTCATTATTGTATAACTTGTATACACAGTTCTGAAATGGCAAAGTATAATATAGAGATCAGAAATGAGCAGACTATATTTCTCAGAGTATACTTTTCTCTGAATGAGCATGAGAGAATCAGGCCATTCTCTCTGAAAGGACATGAAAGGAAATAGCATTTTAAAGATATCAACAGCAACTTTCTATGAAGGAGAGGGAAATTCAGGCAGCATTAGGCCATGGGCCACCATCAGTAGGAATTTTAACAGCAGAGGTAGCATGTAATTTTGAGGGATAGTTAATGCCCTTTGAAAAACATCCCTATTAAAGACTATCTATAATTTTAGTGTGAAATCATTGCCGCTCATAAACAAGGCTTTCTAATGGAATTGATGATAAGCTTAATCACTATATATGGGCATAAAGTCTACTCCTTTAATGGAAACAGTCAATGCTATGACCAGAACAGAACCATTTAGTAGGGAAATTGGAAATTTAATTTCAATCAGATGAACAAAAAGATGAAAAAGAATGCTTGAAGTGGTAGCATAAAAAACACCAGCGATTAAAAACATTTGGAACCTTCGCTTACCTTTCAAAGGCATTTGTTGCCATGGTTTTTAAAGACCTCTGAAAGCTTCAGCTGTGTCCACAAGAGCTGCCAAGAAATAGGGGTTCTATACTGATTTTATTTGTCAAATGCATTTTGTCTTAATTATCTCCGAGACAAAGATTTCTTGGCCGAAGGATATATAAAAAAAAAAAATCCAGTGTTATTTCACAGGTAGAAAGACTATGATTTTGCTTTTCTGAACCATTCTTCAAACGCATGCATGCACTTGTGCACGCACCTCTAATTTTCATACTGTAGCATTTAAGAGTAACTAGCACTTAAAGCTGGTAATAGGGATGGCATTCTTATTGAAGGAGGTTTTTAGGTCTTAAATTTTAGGGCTGTGCCTTCCTTTTTCTCTGCTGAGAACCAGGAGCCAAGCATCTGGCAAATTTATCAATAGCTGGAGGTAAAACTTTTAGAAAGTTTCATTATAAGTGCTTTCATTTGAAAACTACACGATAGCTCATATGTATACACACTAAAACTCTTTGGCCTTTTGGCCTCAATAGTTTTAATTCTCTTGCAAAATTTGCATGTTTCTGGGTTAAAAAAGATGTCTATGGACTCCCACAGTATTCATAATGTGGGGGGAAAGCATGCTTTTCATTTGAACATCATAAAAATGCTTATATTTGTTCCTGCTGTTTACTATTTTTATAGCTAATGTGTTGGTACCAGCATGTTCTCAAACTGGAAGATCCTGGAGAGCAGCAGTTGGTCCTATTGGGCTAATTTGTGATTTTCCTACTGAGAAGGGACTTGAACATAAACTTTTAATAATGAGAGTGCTTCTTATAAGGTTTTGGTAAGATCCAGGAACTCATATTATCCTGAGAATCAAGAGGGCGTTTCTGGAGTTGCTTCTTCATTATTAATGGGCGACCGTGAGGAAGTAGTTAAAACATTCATGTCATCAAGTTTCTTAAAAATTTATTGAGGAAATCAGTTCCAACTCCCACCAGAACAGATTACTGCTTCTGTCTCTGTAGCTGCTGGATAATTCTATCCGGATATCCAATTATTGTGTCAAATTCAGTATGTCTGGAATGTAACTTTCTCTTGTTTAGTCACTAAGTCACGTCCAACTGTTCTTGGGACCCCATGGACTGTAGCTCACCAGGCTCTTCTGTCCACGCGATTTCCCAGGCAAGAATACTAGAGTGGGTTGTTATTTCCTTCTTCAGGGGATCTTCTCCACTCAGGGGATCGAACCCACATCTCCAGCATTGGCGGGCAGGCTCTTTACCACTGTGCCATGAGAGCTACTCCTTTCTAATCAGCCTTCCTCTTGATCGTCCCAGTTCAGGTAATGACACCATCATTTTCCCTCTGTTTTTTAACTTGTTCAGCTTCCTTCTTTTCCAGATATTTCATATTGAATCATCTTAAGACAAGGTTAATTCTTTCATCTATAATATCCTTCATGCTATTCCTTTTCCCATTTCACAAATACCAAAGCCAAGATTTCCCATGTAGTATGTCTAAGGTATGTGAATAAGAGCCAAATTCATCCTCATGCTTTTTCAGTCGCTCCCTTCTCTGGTCTCTCCTATATGCCTTTGGCAGATAAATCTTAATTAAAGGGTGTTTTGTCATCTCCCATGATTGAAAAAAATGTAATGGTTTTGTATTGCCTAATCCTAACCTTCTTTTCATTCTTATATTCATTGAGTGACTCCTGTAATATGAAGTCTTGATTTGGATCTTGCTTTCGGGAGACTCACAGAGAAAAGACACACACACAAACATAAGCAGGTCTTGGAGATATTAAGGGCTAGGTTCCAGACCACTGCAATAAAGCAATCATCACAATAAAAGGAGTCACATGAATGTTTTTGTTTCCCAATACATATAAAAGTTATGTTTATACTATACTGCTATCTATTGTGTACAATAGCTTTATGTCTAAAAAATGTACATGCCTCAATTAAAAAATACTGTATTGCTAGAAAATGCTAACCGTCATCTGAGCCTTCAGCAAGTCACAGTCATTTTGCTGGTGGAGGGTCTTGCCTCAATGTTGATGGCTGATTACTGATTAGGGTAGTGGCTGCTGAAAGTGACAATTGCTTAATATAAGACAACAAAGTTTGCTACATTGATTGAATTTTCCTTTGTCTTGAACAATCAGAGGCCACTGCAGGGTTATTAATTAGCCTAATTTTAATACTGTTGTGTCTCAGTTAATAGAGAGACCCAAGGAGAAGGGCAGAGAGTAGGGAACAGGTCATCATTGGAGCAGTCAGAACACACAACATTAATCAATTAAGTTAATTATCATATATGGATCCAATTCATGATGCCCCCAAAATTACAATAGTAACATCAAAGGCCACTGATCACAGATCACCATACAAACATAGTAAGAATTTAAAAGTTTGAAATATTGTGAGAATTGCCAAAATGTAATAAAGCGAAACAAAGTGAGCAAATGCTGTTCAAAAAATGGCACAGATAAGACACTTGATGTAGGGTTGCCACAAACCTTCAATTTGTAAAAACACAGTATTTGCAAAGAGCAATAAATCAAAGTGCAATAAAACAAGGCATGTCTGCACCTGCCATCCTAGGCAATGGGAACAAAATACAGTCATCCCAGAGTATCCCTGGGGAATTGGTTACAGGATCCCTTTTGGATACCAAAATCTGTTCATGTTCAAGTGCCTTATATAAAATAGCCACAGCATTTGCATACATGCCACACAAATTCTCCAGTATTATTTGAATCATCTCCTGATTACTTATCATACCCAATATAATGTAAATGCAAATAGTTGTAAATGCCATGTCAATACTATGTAAATAGTTAGCTGGCACAAGAAAAATTCAAGTTTTGATTTTTGGAACTTTCTGGAAATTTTCTTTACTATTTTCAATCTGGAGTTAGTTGAATCCACAGATACAAAGTGTTGACTGTAATATGGAGGGTCATAGGAGAGAGAGAACTTCTGCATTAACATCAGGGGTTTGATACAAACACTTTTGACAAGAAGAAATTTTACAGGTAGATCTGGAAAGAAAGTCCCAGCAAAGAAATGGGATGATCATGTTTGAGTAACAGCAAGTAGTCCATTCTAGACATTCTACTTCAGAAGTAGAAATGGTGACTTTAAAACAACTAGAAATACAGGCTAGGGCAAGACTGTGGAAATCCTTGAATGCTTGAATGTCAAAGGATTTTTCTGTGGGCCATGAATATCATTAGAGAATTCTGTGCAAAGTGTTTACATGATTAGTGATTTGCTAATATTAACAGACTGTCAGTGTGCAGATGGGTTGAGAAGAAGGAAACCAAATGAAGTAAATGACTTAAATGCAGAAGGCAGAAGAAAAAAATTGAATCACTGCAATGATCATGGTGAAAGTTAAAGGGGCAAACTCTGAGTAGTGGGAGCTGAATGGATAGACATTAAAGAGAGAGACTCAACAGGATTACACAACACCTCTGATGGGAACCTTCACAGCAAAGGAGTGAACAAGCTCCATGCTTCTAAGTGTGGATACGTGGGGGAACGTGGAGGGAACTGATATAAAGGTGGGCAGGAGGAGGAGCTAGTGTTGGGGACACCCAGGAGTCATGAAGAAGCATGGTTGCTAACACAAAATTGTTAAGACAACATTAAGTATTACTTCACACTTCTGGAGGCTAAAAGTCTGAAATCAAGGTGTCAGCAGAGTCATGCTCCCTCCAAAACCTGCAGGGAAGATTTACTTGCCTTCTGGTGTTTGCCAGCAATCCTTGATGATCCCATGGCTTGTAGATGCATCACTTCAATATCTCTCCATCATCTCTGCCTCTCTGTCCAAATTTCCTCTTCCAATAAAAACATTAGTCCTCTTGAATTAAGGCTCCACCCTGCTCTAGTATGGTGGAGTACTCACCTTAACTAATTGTACCTGCAATGACCCTATTTCCAAATAAGGTGACATGTTGAGGTACTGGGGGATTAGGACTTCAACATATCTTTTGGGGGGACACAATACAACTCATTACACAGCAGCCCTCAACCTTCTGGCATCAGGGATCATTCTGGTGAAAGACAATTTTACCATGGACCGGGGGAGGGGGATATTTTCAGGATGATTCAAGCCCATAACATTTATTGGGCACTTTATTTCTATTATTACTACATTGGGATGTATAACAAAATAATTAGACAGCTCACCATAATGCAGAATCAGTGGGAGCCCTGAGCTTGTTTTCCTAAGCTCAGGAGGTAATAAGAGTGATGGGGAGCGGCTGTTAATACAGATGAAGCTTGGCCGCTCACCCTCCGCTCACCTCCTGCTGAGTGCAGTACTGGTCCAGAGCCCAGGGGCTGCAGACCCCTACTATAACAGATATATATGACAGTGCTTAGGAAGCTGGGCGGAGAAACAGATGAGAAGGTGAAAGGAACAGAGGCTGAAAACTCTGGGGAATGCCTGCACATAGAGAGACGAAGAGGGAAAAACAAAGAGTCAGGGAGAAGATAAGAAGCCCTTGGGTCTTTCACAGTCAATTTACTCAACTTCCACTGTGCATTTCTTGGTTTATGCTATTTCACATTTCTGGAATTCTTCTCCAAGCTTCTTAATGCCTATGAAAATCCTCCCATTCTTTTCAGGCCCATATCAAACATACCACTTGCATTAACACTTCTCTTGCTAGTCTTACTCAATGAAATAACTCCCTTTTCTGAGACCTTCCTATAGGTTTTATCTGTCATTCTTTTGACTTCTTGCCATATTCTCTTATTTAACAGATGTGTGCTCAACATGACTATAGTCATGGGAGATATTGCAACAAACAGGGCCGGAAATCAGCTCTCACTGAGCTTCCATCCAAGTGGGCAGGAATATTTGACCATGGCACCTGTTGCACGCATGCGTGCTTGGTTGCCAAGTCGTGTCCGACTCTTTTGTGACCCCATGTACTGCAGCCCGCCAGGCTCCTCTGAACATGGGATTTCCCAGGTAAGAATACTGGAATAGGCAGCCATTCCCTTCTCCAGAGGATCTTCTTGACTTAGGGATTGAACCCTCATCATCTCCATTGGCAGGTTGGTTCTTTACTACTGAGCCATCAGGTAAGCCTGGCACTTGTTGTAGACAGATAATAATCAACTGAGTGAATAAATTTTAAAGTTCATTAAGGGTTTAAGGGCCTTAAAGAAAAGTAAGAAAAGTACTTTAAAAAAAAACTGAAGGCAAAGATTTGTAGAGTTATTTTTGGTGGCATAATCAGGGAACACTTCTCTGAGAATACGATCTTGGACAGGAATTGAATGATAAGAAGCCAACCAAGTAGACAGCTGAAAGCAAAGAAAAAAATAAAAGGGAACCACATGTGCTGAAGAAGGGGTGCATGTGGTGTGTTGGGGGAAGAGAAGTGTGGCCAACCTGGTTGGATTACAGTGATAGGGAGAGAAGTGAGCAGGGATACGACCATGCAGAGTACTTTAAGTCATGGAAAGGGACCTGGACTTTAACAGCAGTGAGCGTCTGAAGTACAAGAGCATGTGACCTGATTAATACATCTGAAAGATCTCTGCTGCTGTTGCGCGGAAACTAGACTGTGGAGGGACAAGTGGGGAAATATGGAGACCAAAGGTGTAGGAATTTTGTGTGAATGTACCGCCAGAACCAACTCTGAGCCACATCTCTGAAAGGACTCCAGAGATAAGACAGCTCTGTAACGAGAGAGCAGCCTCCACTTCTATCCCATCCTCTGGCCTTTTCTAGACAGGGGTGCACATGTCAAGACAGAAGGCAACTGGAAATGGGAAGCGAAATATAAAAACTAAACCATCTTGGGCAAACAACAGTGAGTTCCTAAGCACAAATGAACTCAGTTATCTTTTCACAGACCAGCTGAACAGGCCTGAGGTTCCGTGGAAAGTCAGTCTCTGCTCAACCCTGCCGTTGAGGGAGCTATCCAGGGTGCTGGACTCTCACCCTGAAGCTTTCTAAGGCCTGGTGGGTCAGAGAATCCGTTGTCCTTGTGGGACCTAAGGCCCCCGCTGTGTTGAACATTGGTACCGTGTCCTTCTGGCCTTAGCTAACCTTTAAGCCCCATTGTGTGCCTGGGCCATGTCCATTTGGTGTAATGTTAAGCATCTTCCATAGATGCCTTAGAAAGAAAAGAGCACGTGGCAGCATAGCTAGGGGTATATAATAGGTTTGAGCCTCCACTGTGCCTCATGACCATTTATAATACGGGCCTTTATAACAATTATTTATAATACTATGACCAAGCAGCACGTTCTGTGGAGTCCTTTTTCTTCCAAATAATATTCAAAGGAAGTACCTGGTTGCTGAAAGTGACAGTGAAAGTGTTAGTCACTCAGTCGTGGCCAACTCTGAAACCCCATGGACTGCAGCCCACCAGGCTCCTCTGCCCATGGGATTGTCCAGGCCAAAATACTGGAACGGGTTGCCATGCCCTTCTCCAGGGGATCTTTCTGACTTAGGATCGAACCCGGGTCTCCTGCACTGCAGGCAGTTCCTTTACCATCTAAGCCACCAGGGAAGCCCTAGTATCTGGCTGCTGAATCTATTTATATAGTATTTATACATATATATATATTTACATATATATGTATTATTTATATATTTATATATAAATATTTATTATATATTTATTTATATATTTATATTTATTATTTAGTTTGTTTTATTATTTATTATATATTTAGTGTGTATATATATATATATATATATAAGTTCATAAAACTCATCTAAGAGTCTCTGCCTACAACACATCTTAAGGAACACTGCCTCTCTACCTGCAATGATTAATAAATTCACAGAATATCCAATTTCACCCATCTCCTTTAAGTCATGTCCTTTTTTTTTTAACTTTCAGCAAATCTGTTGTTTTATTACTATTTTGTTCCATTTATTTTTATTAATTGGAGGCTAATTACTTTACAATATTGTAGTGGTTTTTGCCATACATTGACATGAATCAACCATGGATTTACATGTGTTCCCCATCCTGAACCCCCCCCTCCCACCTCCCTCCCCATCCCATCCCTCTGGGTCATCCCAGTGTTCCAGCCCCAAGCACTTGTCTCATGCATCCAACCTGGACTGGTGATTGGTGATCTGTTTCACACTTGATAATATACATGTTTTGATGCTGTTCTCTCAGATCATCCCACCCTCACCTTTGACTTTGCTTTTAAAAAAAAAAAAAGTATGTTTGAGTGGAAGCCATTACTAAATATCTTGAGTAATCAAGCTCACACACTAAGTAGGGGATGAAACTCTGTATGTTTTCAAGTCAAACACTTTACCTCTTCAACTAAACACTTAGAGCACTAGAGTAATCTGATGGATACTCATTTCTAGCTCTTTCCTTAAGTAAGAAAAAAAAACAGGAAGAGGTACAGCATCTTCAGAACTTTCTATCTGCAACATGTCAGACCCTCCACTGTCCTTAAATAGGTT
The DNA here is from genome assembly GCF_023699985.2 of Odocoileus virginianus. Classification (NCBI taxonomy): domain Eukaryota; kingdom Metazoa; phylum Chordata; class Mammalia; order Artiodactyla; family Cervidae; genus Odocoileus; species Odocoileus virginianus. The sequence goes on from NC_069707.1 coordinate 14,436,280, forward strand.
TGAGGGCCAGTGTGATTTATAAAGAGTCATAGAAGTTCAGTACAACTTTTTAGCTCCAAGTTAACAAGACTATGATGAGAAAGACTCTATTGCTCTGGTGTTTTCCTTTTATGTTCACAAACAAATCAAATAGATGGGAATGCCACAAAAGTAAAAAGGAAATAAATTACTTCATTTTTACAGAGCCTAAGAATAAATACATGGCCCAGGAATGCCTTCCAAATGGTATATTACTTTTGTTAATTTTTATTCATGGAACTCCCCAAACTCTATCTTATCTCCTCATCTTTGCTCACATACTCAGTTCTATTTTCATATGCCTGAATACTCATCCTGCCCTTCTTTTTGCTTACTTGCAAAATCCTCCAGACAAGTTTAAAACAGGAAACATTCTCTGAGAGCCTGACTAAACCCCCACCAGGAATGAGTGAAGCTTGGACCCTATAAGACCTGCATTCAACTGTCTTGGTACTTATTAACTGTAATTTAATTTGTCCCTCTCTTCTACTACCTTTAAGTTCTATGTGGATAAGGACTATGTCTTGCCTATAACTGTATCTCCAGGGCCTCACATAGTGTTTTGCCTAGTAGGGGCATTCAATAAACAAACTAATAAATTAGTGGACTTTATAAAGGTTCCCCCCATCTTCAAAAGTCTTTTTTCTGTGTTTTCTGTTCTGATGCCTTGATGTCTACAGACAATACTAAGTTCAACATGGTGTTACACAGCACAATCCTAAATGCTGAACACATGTGATAAAAAGAGCTATGTGAAAACACTGTCACTGTTCCTTGGAGGAAGGTCATTTCTACCTCCAATCTCAGTCTTTTTACATCTATAACTGCCAATATTTTCTTTCCCTATATTTATGTATTGTTTTCCCTATCTATATCATAGCATAGCTCTTTATACTGACTTTCTAATTTTCTCTCATGAGAACAAATACCTTTGCCTCCTCCCCAAACAAATTCTAAATTCTGTGGGATTGTGGATTATGTCTTACACATATTTTTATTTCCCTCAGAACATCTAGCACAGATACAGAGTAAGTTCTCAATAAACATGAACAGATAAAACATTAGATTTGGAAATCATCAATTTCTCTTTTCATACATTAAATCAGGTGTCAGCAAATTATGGCCCACAGGCCAGTTCTAGTTAGTTACCTGTCTGTGTATAAAAAGTTTTGTTGGCACACATCCATTTATTTACATAGTACCTGTGACTTCTTGCTGAAATGCCAAAGGTACATAGCTGCTACAGACTGCATGCCCTGCAAAGCCAAAATAGTTCCTCTCTGGTTCTTTGCAGAAAACCTTTGCTGACCACTCTTCTAAGTCATTTTTATAGATGAAAGAACTCAGTCTCAGATAAATGACTAGCCCAAGTTTGCAGTTGAACCTATCCACTAAATCTACCTCTGTCAGATGATTTTTCCATGTCAGATTAAATGTCTGATAAAAAGAATGATATCTTAGATTATATAAAAGTAAATAAAAAGGAGGACCAAAAATGAAGATGGCTGTCAAAAGACCTTTAAGGATTTATACTAACTTAAACCAAAATACAGATATAATTTTCCTAAATGAAATACTGTCTGCTAGTAAAAATTAAATAGTCTATGTTGATATGTATATTCATATAAAAATTTACTTGCATATATTATAAATTTTAGTAAAATGCTGACAACAAAGGTCCAAGCCTTACAGTAGATTTCTAAAAGATGTTGAAAGTAAGAGCTGTCCAAAACAAGTGCTTTTAAAATGGACCAAGTTGACCTCACACACTGCTCTATTAAGATCTGAATAGCCTTTAAAAAAATCCATCCACTGGCAATGGAAGGAAAAATAAATAGTGTGTATCATTCCCCAGCTTTCACCCTACATTAGGGCAGTGAAGAGCTACAGCAAAAAGTTTGTGAGAATAGTGATTCATTCTCTATTCAAAAGTGTCTGCAATCAGTACCTCTTAATTTAGTAGAGTCTGGTTTTCAGCAAGTTACTTCGTCTCAGTTTCCATACAGGGAATCACATAAAAATTCCATCAGAAATGTTCTTAGTGCTTATATGCTAAACTTTGCTTAAGTTTAAAAGGTAAAGAACAAGAACAGAGAAAAATGGTCCAGTATTAAGACAAAAGATTAATCCAGCTAAACTGCTGTCAGACCTCTGTTCTTGTCAAAGGATCTTTAGTATAGATATTTTAGGTAGTAAAAATGATTGGTGTCCCACCCCCAGTGCATCCCCTATAGACAATATAGCAAAAGTACAGACACTCCTGGAGTAGAAATGAAATGTAGCTGGCAGTCTATCAGAGAAACTGCACTTGGAAAACTATATACAAGAAAAGGGTCAAAGCAGACACAGTGAATGAAATGAATGAAATGTTACGGGCGCATACTTAGTAACTGTTTGGTACAAATAATAAATCCCTTATTACTGAGTCTTCTCATTTTAGCAAAAGGTCATGTTATCCATTGAGACAACAAAGAAATGGAAGAAGAGCAAGAGATGATTGAGTTAAATTAGAACTGGTCTGGAGCAGAGATCAGAACACAATGCATATCTAGGCAAAGCCAAGTTGGAGAAATAACTATGTATGGATAAATAATATCACAGAACATCACATAAGTCGAGCTGCCTACAACACACAAATATCCACCTGCCATCCCCCAATCATGGCACAGACAACGTCTCAGAGAACCAGCTATTGAAATCCTCTTCCTCTAGATTGCTCAAGACTGTTAGGATCTTGCCAGATGGAAGAAGCATAATTACTCAGCCACAACTACCCTGACATTTGCCAACTCCTTCTCCTGGGACCTTACCTCTTCTCCATGTTTCTATTATAGAGACTAGTGGGCTCACTAGGTAATAGTGTTTTATACAAATGGCTGATCGTGTGTCTTCCTCTGTTGCTTCCCCTCTTAGGATTAAAATATGGGGTGAGTTGTCTGCAACACACTATTACCTTGAATACTTCTCTTGAAGAAGGCCTTACAGCCCTCACAAGACCAAACTCCATAATGGTAGCCTGAGGCATAGTCATTGCACACCGCACAGTAGCGAGTCTCCTTCGCAGATTCCATGGCCATGCTTCCCTTGTCGCTGGTACTGGCCAATCTCTCTCTGCCACCCTGGCGTCGATTATCTGAATTTGGCCTGGGGAAAAGAATAGGAGAAAAAAACAAAACAAAACAAGAAAAACACAGTGAATCCATTAACTTTAGAAAAGTAAAACATGCACTACCCTCTAAAGAATAAGAGGCTTGGAAGACGTAGCAGATCCACTTTATTCTGACATTTTGAAATAATGAATCATAATGTAAGCTAATCTTTCATTACCTCTGCAACTGTCTGTTGCAGCAAAAGGTGTTTGCCTATTATATTAACCTTGAGGGGAAATTGTTTATTGCAAACCTGCTTAAAAAATGGACTGCCTACACCGGAATATATTATTCAGAAAATGACAAAATGAAATTAGCTGGTTTCTATTAGATTTATTCATTTTTTTAGGGGTTCACAATGAACTCAGACCATTTGAGACCAATGCTCATTCCAATTCCAGACCATGCTAAGGGTTTTTAGAAAATGGAGACAAACCATAAGAAAGGGGAACATTTGAAACTCAGATGAACCAATGAGCCACGTGGAACAAGTGCAGAAAGATAATTCAAATTTTTATGTCACTGTTATCAGATAACCCTAGGTATCAGTTGTTTGGACTTGGCTATAACTTGAGCATCCTAGTCAATATTCAATATTCCTCTTCAAGAACATGCAGAATGAGAAGAACAAAAGAATACAAGTGATTACACTGGCCTTGAAAATTTTTAGGGAGGAAGCACATCTCAGAAAAGAAACTGAGAAAGTACAAACAAAAAGTTCTGGGAGACCCAAGGAAATGGGGAAGCAAAAAGTTCAAAGAAGTAGAAAGCTTTAAGAAGGAGAAACTTATAAAGTGAAGTTGGATTTGACATGAAGAACACTTGGCAAGGAGTTTCAGTAGACAGTACAAGACAACCCAGTAGGTGGAGAGTGGATGGAATGTAAGAAAATAAAAATAAATGAGGACCATTTCTTTGAGAGCTTGATGCAAACAGGAAGAGAGAGAGATAGGGTTGTCACTAAAGAATACAAAGGCAAGAAAGGATTTTCTCCCTGGAGGGAACTTCAGAAGTCACGGAGATTGAAAAGAATGGGACAGCAGGCAGGGAATGGTGGAAGGAACAGGGAAGGGAAAAAAGAATAAAGTCAGGAAGGAAAGTAAAGCAATCGGGATTAAAGACACAGGTGGAAGGAACAGCCTCACTGAAGATACCTTGAAGAAGACAGGGAGAAACAAGATCAGGAAAGGAGTAGATGAAAGTATAGCAGCAGAAATTACCCTGGCCCCAGGATTTGCTCGGCATGCGTGACAGAATAAAGGACTGGGGAGCATGTGGCCAGAGCCCAGTACAGTAATCGGTATGTGGTTGGCACTCTATACTGTCTTGAAATGAATGAACAGTGTTCCAGGGTATATAGGGGGAAAAAAGAAGTAGAAAAATATTTGAAGGAGAAATGAAATGAAGCCTATGACATTTTAAAAGAAGAAGAAAATAAGAAGAGATAAAGTGAACTGAAGATAGAACTTCCAGGGTCTCTTGGTTAAGGAAACTCACACGTCCTGCTTTCCACTGCTAGCCCAAATAACCAGACCACCCTGACGATCACCACTCCTTCAGTTCACAAGCCTTGACCTTCCTTTTAGGGCTTCCCTGGCGACTCAGATGGTAAAGAATCTGGCCGCAATGTGGAAGACCTGGGTTCAAATCACAAGTTGGGAAGATCCCCTGGAGAAGGGAATGGCAACCCACTCCAGCATTCTTGCCTGGAAAATCCCATGGGCAGAGGGAGGGCTACAGTTCTTGGGGTCACAAACAGTGAGACACGACTAAACTTAGCATGCACATCTTTCCTTTAAGTTCAAATTTTGCAGTCCTTCCCTGCTCTCCTCACTCATCAATACTGTCCACAATTTTGTGGCAGTGGTTCTCAAAGTACATTTGCCATATTCAACAAAACAACTAGCTGCTTGGGTTGAGTATGTCTGACTTTGTCAATTCTTTTCCATTCTAAGTGACTTAGCTCTTGGGTTGGCAGCCACAAATAGGAGTTCTTTATTTTTTAATATCCTTAGAAAGCACTGCATGTAGCTCATATTTTCTTACCCATCTCTTTCCATTTCATCACCATGCCATCCACATCCCCCCTACATAACCTCAAATCTTTTTACTGTTTGTTTACTCATGTCTCATGCACAAGTTAACTCAGCAGATAGCAGCTGTGAATATTTCACTACAGAAGCTTAGCATCTAGAGAGGGAAGGGGTGGTTAGCAAGCGTGACATTCACAAACTTGGTGTCTTATAAAGCTTTTTTAAGTACTGAAAGTGAAAGTCACTCAGGCGTGTCTAACTCTTTGCTATCCCATGGACTATAGAGTCCATGGAATTCTCCAGACCAGAATTCTGGAGTGGGTAGCCTTTCCCTTCTCCAGGGTATCTTCTCAGACCAGGGATTGAACCCAGGTCTCCTGCACTGCAGGTGGATTTTTTATCAGCTGAGCACAAAGGAAGCCCAACAATACTGGAATTGGTGGCCTATCCCTTCTCCAGCAGCTCTTCCCAACCCAGGAATCAAACCAGGATCTCCCGCATTGCGCGCAGATTCTTTACCAACTGAGCTATGAGGGAAGCACTTTAAGTACTGAGCCCTATATTAATAACTAGCTTAGCACCTAACACATAGGAAGCATTCAATATACATTTGATGAATGAATGAATAAATGAATAGTATGTCATGGGCAAAAGTTCCAAGCTTTTAAGTATCCTCCACCCATCCCTGCCTAATAAGATACCATATTTTTTTTAAATAGCGGTAAGATACACATAACATAAAATCGATCATCTTAACCATTTTTTTTCATCTTAACCATTTTTAAATGTGCCATTCATCAATAAGTATATTCACACTGGTGTACAACCAATCTCCAGAAATTTTCCATCTCACAAAACTGAAACTCTTTACCCATTAAACAACAACTCTTCATTTCTTCTTCTCCAGCCCCTGGCAAACACCATTCTACTTTCTGTCTCTATGCATTGGGTACTCTACATATTTCACATAAGAAGAATCACACAGTATTTGTCTTTTTGTGACTGGCTTATTTCACTTAGCATCATCTATGCATGAATTCCTCTCTTATCAGCTACCCCTAATGCCCACACACTGGACGTAACATATCCTTGTTTTGAATTCAATAGCCGGCCTTTATTCCTCTTCTGCTACTTACAACATTATCACTCCTTCAACTGTACATTCTCATCTCCATTGCTGTCCACTAGGTTCCCTGTGTCTTATTCATCGTTGGAACTCTGAGTGTTCAGAGCACAAAGCCTCTTCCAGAATAGGAACTCAATAAATATTGATATCAAATGAATTAATCAGTGGTTGAGTCAATAATGTGATAATTCTCAAAATAATATAATAGGCTATGCATATACTGTTTTTAAGAATACTGGTAAAAGATGTAAGAGCAAAAGCCCATTTTTCCCAGACCCAGCACAGTGGTGTGCTGTCAGCAAAATGTCTTTTGTCTACACTTTGTCTTTGAGATAGCCTTGGAGTACTGAAAATTCACTGTAGACATAGGGCGTGAGACCAAAAGGCTTCAGAGAAGATGAGGGGGAAATTACACAGGCCACATCTCCTCTCCATTAGGCAACGTTTTTATCCAACTGGGAAATTCACGAGTATAACACTGTCAGTCATCATTTGAGCTCAGCCCTGCTCTGCAGAGACTCTCAAGCCAGGGTTTCATGAAAAAATAATAATAATATAATCCAGATCAAGTAAAAAGGTAAGTGAGATCCCCTCACAGGCCACAAAGTCCTTTCGCACCTTAAAATGCAACAGTGAAAGCTGTTGAGTTAAGCCAAGCTTATCTGGCCCAACTGCATCCAGATAGAGATCTGTGTCCTCAGAATGCAGACGAACTTGGCCGTGTAAACTGCAGTGGAAAGGCCCAGAGTGGGAGGTGCCCGTGTCTGGACTCAGACCAAGAGTCACAAGAGTGGACCAGGCACCAACCCGAGGTGAGACCAGTCCCCAGGGATGAGCTTACTCACAGATCCTGGACTGATCTCTCCCGGCTGTCCTCTGCTTGGTCTTGCCTGACTGCAGCTGTCACAGACCCGGAACTCTTAACCTCACACCTCGCCAGTAGCAAGTGCTTCTATTACACTTAGGGCAATCTTTCTTCCTCTTCCTCTATCTGCCTTGGGCTTTTTATTTCCATAGGACCAACATCACCTACTCTCTTTAACTTGTTCTAAGTGTCTTCAGCTTCTGCCTTCCTAATAAGAGACTTCAGAAGCCTTAACCACGCTCTTTCCCTTTATCTTAAGTGATGATTCAACTTACTTTTGCTGAATTGCCAAAGCATCTCCCTTTTTGTAAAACATATTTCTCCCGCAGTTGTCACCAAACCTTATCATTTCTTATCCTGGACACTTCCTCATAAGATGTAGATGAGAAGTTGATGAGTCTATCAAGCTAAGTATTAAGAGATCAGCTGTGCTTTCAGTTCAGTTCAGTTCAGTTGCTCAGTCATGTCCAACTCTGCGACCCCATGGACCGCAGCATGCCAGGCCTCCCTGTCCATCGCCAACTCCCGGAGCTTACTCAAACTCATGTCCATTGAGTCGGTGATGCCATCCAGCCATCTCATCCTCTGTTGTCCCCTTCTCCTCCTGCCCTCAATCTTTCCCAGCATCAGGCTCTTTTCAAATGAGTCAATTCTTCACGTCAAGTGGCCAAAGTATTGGAGTTTCAGCTTCAACACCAGTCCTTGCAATGAACATTCAGGACTGATCTCCTTTAGGATGGACTAGTTTGACCTCCTTGAAGTCCAAGGGACTCTCAAGAGTCTTCTCCAACACCACAGTTCAAAAATATCAATTCTTCGGTGCTCAGCTTTCTTTATAGTGCAGCTCTCACATCCATACATGACTACTGGAAAAAAAATAGCTTTGACTAGACGGACCTTTGTTGGCAAAGCAATGTATCTGCTTTTAATATGCTGTCTACATTTGTCATAGTTTTTCTCCCAAGGAGTAAGCATCTTTTAATTTTATGGCTGCAGTCACCATCTGCAGTGATTTTGGAGCCCAAAAAAAATAAAGTCTCTCACTGTTTCCGTGGTTTTCCCACCTATTTGCCATGAAGTAATGGGACCGGATGCCATGATCTTAGTTTTCTGAATGTTGAACTTTAAGCCAACTTTTTCACTCTCCTCTTTCACTTTCATCAAGAGGCTCTTTAGTTCTTCTTCATTTTCTGCCATAAGTGCGATGTCATCTGCATACCTGAGGTTATTGATATTTCTCCCAGAAATCTTGATCCCAGCTTGTGCTTCATCCAGTCCAGCATTTCTCATGATGTAACCTGCATATAAGTTAAATAAGGAGAATGACAATATACAGCCTTGACGTACTCCTTTTCCCTATTTGGAACCCGTCTGTTGTTCCATGTCCAGTTCTAACTATTGCTTCCTGACCTACATACGGATTTCTCAAGAGGCAGGTCAGGTGGTCTGGTATTCCCTTCTCTTTCAGAATTTTCCACAGTTTGTGGTGATCCACACAGTCAAAGGCTTTGGCATAGTCAATAAAGCAGAAGTAGATGTTTTTCTGGAACTCACTTGCTTTTTCGATGATCCAACAGATGTAGGCAATTTGATCTCTGGTCCCTCTGCCTTTTCTAAACCCAGCTTAAACATCTGGAAGTTCACAGTTCACATACTGTTGAAGCCTGGCTTGGAGAATTTTGAGCATTACTTTTCTAGTGTGTGAGATAAGTGCAATTGTACAGTAGTTTGAGCATTCTTTGGCATTGCCTTTCTTTGGGATTGAAAAGAAAACTGACCTTTTCCAGGCTTGTGGCTGTTCTTTAGCCCTACAGAATACCTATAAGGATTCTCTGAAAAGAAGTAGGGTAGATGCTGGAGTGAGACATGGAGGAATGTTTCGCATCAGTGACTTAACATAAAGTTGGAACTCTGATGCACATAAATGACTAAAGAGTGGAATAAAGCAAAGACAGGGGACAAGCAGAAGCTGGAGAGCATCAGGTGACAAAAGACACCGCCACTGTGCCTATGGAAACTGGAAACCCAACTGATTCAGATCTAGTTCCGTTTTCATTACATCAGTTTGACAACTAAATATTGGGTTGGCTAAAAAGTTCGATTTTTTTTCCTTTAGCCAGCTCTAGCTGTTTTATTCAATATCATTTGAAACAATTTTGTTAGACAGTAATACAACAGCTGCCATATCAGTGAGCATTTTAAAAAAATTTTATTAGAACTGGTGAATTTGGGGTCAGCCATTTTAGACGAAAGAAAAAAAGCAACATTTTCGGCATGTGTGTCTTTTGTTTTTACTTAAAAAAACCAAAGGAACGTTTTGGCCAACCTGATATTTCCAAATGGATGCCCCACTGATATTACATATTTGATATGATTTAAGAGAGATGTTGGAAGGCATTCATATTGGGGTCAGAGAGTGGACTTTCTTGGACCAAGTGAAAAACAGAGCCTAATAAAAAGAATTTGCCGGGAAGATTTTCATTAATCAAAGGAAAAGTTTGAAGCTCAGTGTAATCAAATACCGTTGTTTTTCCAACCATAAATCATGGTACCAGCCATCCAAAAGCTCTATTCCCATGATTAGCCAAGCACTGAAAGAAAAAAAAAAAAATTAAAGACTTGGTTTCTAAAGGAAATATTTTTGCAAAGTTAAACTAAAGGAACCAACTAATGCCCACTCTCTAGAAATGTAGGAGTAATTGAGTGCTAGTGGAATAGTTTCATGAGCTTCCCTCACCAAGTTCCCAACATTGTGAGCCAAGTTCCCTGAACTTTCTTTTCATGGCATTTACCACAATTTCCAGCCCTATGTTTGACTGATAATTGACAAATATATGCTCCCTGTGAAGGCCATGAAGGTTCATGAAGGTGGGGACCATGTCTCACTTGCAATTAAAAACTCCCAATTTTAACTGACACACAGTAGGTCCTTAATAAACATTTGTTAAATGTACCTCCTGCATTTAATCCACAATCAAATTTAGTCCATCGTTTCTGCAAAACACAAGGCCTATCCTCCTTTGCATTCCTGGTTTTCATCATTCTTGCCTGAGAAACAATACTCCATGTCTCAATTACTAGAATTTATGTCTGTCTCCTGTTAGTGGCCCAGAAGATAAAAAATTTGCCTGCAATGAAGGAGACTGGAGCTCGATCCCTGGGTCGGGAAGATACCCTTGAGAGGGAAATGGCAACTCAATCCAATATTCTTGCCTGGGAAATTCCATGGATAGAGGAGCCTGGCAGGCTACAGTTCATGGGATCACAAAGAGTCAGACATGCCTGGGCAACTAATAGTCTCAGTTTCAATTTCCCATCATTCCTCAAACTCACCCTGCCAACCAACGCCCAAAGAACTGTCATAAAAGACAACATTCATCTCTCAATGACTTCTCATTGCCTATACCCAGAGATCATTTACCTTCTGGGGGTTCGTGGACCTGTTTGATGATCTAATGAAAATTCTGAAACTATCTAGAAAACACACATAAACAAATTCTCAAACTTCTACATATAATTTTAGGGGAGTCATAAACCAGCGAAATTCTAGTTAAAAAATCATCAGCAAATAAAATTAAGCCCAAGTGCCTGAATTCCCTGCTCCAATTAGTACTGATCTCTTTGTAGCTTCCTGAGCAAAATTTTATCAAATCCACCTCTGAGAGACTGCTCACACTATGCTCCCCACAAATCACTGCCTATCATCTAGACATCTCAGCTATCAGATAAAACCAAGCTTCCTTCCCACATTCCATAAGGCTTATTTTATGTATCCTAACTCATATTGGCTTAGCTTTAAATTCTTACATCAGGTAAAATCTTTACCACTTCTCTGGACACCAACTTAGATCTCACTGGCGACTACTCCACCACTATTAATACTTCCTATGCATTTCCTTCCCTCACCAGGCTCCTAAATGTCAATATTCCTTAAATCTCTGCCTCCAGCCCTCACCTTCTCAGCTGACAGCCCTTCGTGGGTATCTCAGCCCTGTGTGTGGCCACATGAAACTGCCATCTCATACTCTTCTCCTGGACAGCAGACCTAGATGTTAATGACCCCTGCAGCTCCTATTGATCTACCCAAAGAAACCTCAGCCTTAATGTGTACAAAACTGAAGTCAGGATCTTTCCCCCAAAGGCTGCTCTTACCCTTGCATTCCCAGTCTTGGCCCCTGGCCTAGTGATCCACCTGAGGCATTCAAGCATACTGTTCCCTCTGCCTAGAACAGTCTCTTCCCCACCGCGGAAGAACTCATATTCATCTTCCAGTTAAAAGTTTAAACTTAACTTCCTCCAGGGGGCTTTGCTGACCCTCATGAGCTAGGTTAGATGGACCCCAAACTCCCCCGATTGTAGTAGAGGTCTTCACTCCCTATGATATTGTGATTTTTTAATAAGAAATATATAGTTGGTCTGTGCAAGGCCACAGCGCTCCTAAAACCCCAAGTGATGAAAGCAAAAAAGGTGTCCCTTGCTATGTGAGTGATGTGACCTTTGGACCCCACCTAAGGAGGGGAGCTGTTTGCCAAGGGAACCAGCCAAATCTAGCGGGTTGGAACTTTCAGTTCTACCCACCTGATTCAGGAGGAAAGGGAGGGTCTGGAGGTTGTATATTATCACCAATGGCCAATGATTTAATCAGTTGTGTCTATGTAATGGAGCCTCCACAAAAACCCAAAAGAATGGGGTTCAGAGCTTCTGGGTAGGTGAACACATGGATATTTGGGGAGAGTCGGGTGACTGGAGAGGCATGGGAGCTCTGTGCCCCTTCCCCATGTCTGGCCCTATGCATCTCTTCCTTCTGGCTATTGAGCTAGTGAGTCAAATGTTTATAATAAACCAGTAATTCAGCAAGCAAAAGGTTTCTCTCACTTCTTGAACCTTTCTAGCAAATTAATCAAACCCAAGCAGAACCCTGGATTTAAAGCCAGTTGGTCAGAAACACAGGTGATGACCGGTGCTTGCTGTGACCGGCATTTAAAGTTAGGGGGTCTCATGAGACAGAACCCTTAACCTATGGGATCTGATGTCACCTCCAGGGAGCGAGTGTCAAAACTGAGTTCGTGGCATTGGTGGTGTGCCAAAACACGCACACATCCAGAGTGGAGTCAGAATCATACTTTTGAACTGTGGTGTTGGAGAAGACTCTTGCAAGTCCCTTGGACTGCAAGGAGATCCAGCCAGTCCATCCTGAAGGCAATCAGTCCTGAATATTCATTGGAAGGACTGATGCTGAAGTTGAAACTCCAATCCTTTGGCCACCTGATGCGAAGAACTGACTCATTTGAAAAAGACCCTGATGCTGGGAAAGATTGAAGGTGGGAGGAGAAGGGGACGACAGAGGATGAGATGGTTGGATGGCATTACCGACTCAATGAACACGAGTTTGAGTAAGCTCCGGGAGTTGGTGATGGACAGGGAGGCCTGGCGTGCTGCAGTCCATGGGGTCACAGAGTCAGACAAGACTTGAGCGACTGAACTGAACTGATTCAAAACCCTCATGGCTTCCCACCACACCAAGAATAAAATTCAAAGGCCCAGCACCGTCTGTCCCCCAGCTGCACTCTCACCTGACTCCTCACAGTCCTTTTCTCACTCACCAAGTTCCAGGTCCTGAAATCACTGCTGCTCCACAAAGACCAAGCGCATACACATCTCAGCACTCTTTTCCTGACATGCTTCCTCCCTCCAGCAGGGTTTCTCACCTCAGAAAGCCTCTCCTGACCTAACATAAGCCTCCTATTACTGCTCACCCTAATGATGGTTTGGTTTTTCTTTACAGCCACCTAATACCAAACCGAATGCTAACATTAACATAATATGTGTCTTCCCTGAACATGAGCTTCCTTTCCCCAAGGCATTGAAGACAGCCTGGCACAAAAAGAATTGCTGAATGAACAAGTACATAAATAAATAATTGAAGCAAAGGACCAACACTTTTGTTGTGCTCTGTTTAATGATCTGTCTTACCCCATACACTGTAACGTCCCCCTTGGCAGAACTGCAGACCTCACTCCGTGTGGTTTCTCCCAGCTCATGTTCAGCACAGTCTGACACACAGGTAAGTGACTGATAAACATCTGTCATCTGAGTTAAGGTACAGATGCGGTGACTTTTCTGGAAAGTTTTCCCAACTTGCTGCCTGTAACCCCCACAACACAACCCTGTCCTCCATATCACAGCAAGAGCAAAATGGAACTCGATTTGAAATCCATCACATCTCTTCAGCATCTATCATAAGGCTTCTTAACCTTCTTCCTCTGGGTGGACTCCAGGAAAATGCCCTTATTTATAGAAACACAGATTTTGCTTATAATCTTTGGGGTGTTCATGGGCGCACTGAAGTCCGTGAAAAATGAAAGTGTTACTCTCTCAGTCTTGTCTTTGCCACCCATGGACTGAAACCCACCAGGCTCCCCTGTCCATGGAATTCTCCAGGCAAGAATACTGAAGTGGGTTGTCATTCCCTTCTCCAGGAGAATCTTCCTGACACAGGGATCAAACCCAGGTCTCCTGCATTGCAGAAGGATTCTTTATCATCTGAGCCACCAAGAGACTCACCAGTAAGTCCATGATAGGTCTTAAAAGACTTTAGACTAAGAGTGCCCACCCCAGGTCTATGGGAGAAACGCAGGTTCCTTAGCATCAGACATGCTGACTTGTCCAGTCTCCCTATTCCTCCCTGGGTTAACTTTAAGTGTCTGACTTCCCCAAACAGACTAGCACATGTCTGAGCTTTTGTCCACACTGCTTCCTATCTTGGCCAAATAGCAAAAATCTCCTTAGTGAAAATGGCCCCTTCTCAGGTAGCAATCACTGAATTTCTCAATAGAGTCAACATACACTCCTAGAGTATCACATCCATAACTATTCTGAAATCCTCCTCCTCATTATATGTATTCACTGTGAGTCTCCAGGAAAGAGATCCTAATTGTATCATCTTTGCTTCCGAGTTTCCAGCACAGTAATGACAACTAGTAGTAAGCATTTGATAGCTGACTTTGAATGAGTAGGATTACATGATCCATATTGTATGTCTTGCCTTCTCAACTAGGCTGTAAGCTTTTCAACAATATGGAAACTATACTCTATTTTCTGTGCTGTGCTTTGCTTAGTCACTTAGTCGTGTCCAACTCTTTGCAACCCCATGGACGGCAGACCGCCAGGCTCTTTCTGTCCGCTGCGGATTCTCCAGGCAAGAATACCGGAGTGTGTTGCCATGCCCTCCTCCAGGGCATCTTCCCAATCCAGGGATTGAACCCAGGCTTCCCACACTGCAGGTGGATTCTTTACCGTCGGAGCCACCAGGGAAGCCCAAGAATACTGGAGTGGGTAGCCTTTCCCTTCTCCAGGGGATCTTCCCATCCTAGGAACCAAACTGGGGTCTCCTGCATCGCAGGCAGAGTCTTTACCAGTGGTAGCTACCAGGGAAGCCCAAGTATTTTAATCTCCACCTCGCAAAGCACTTGGTATGGTACTTTGCAAAAAAGTATCCAACAAAATCTACTGGACAAATTAATCAGTACAGAATTAAGAAAAACTATGCAAGAGACACAGCTATTGCAGTACCAGAATGCTGTATCAAGAGAACAAGAAACCAATGATTGATTCCTGTGTGTGTACCAACATACAAATCAATCAGAACATGGTTCCGAGGTACCTCTCTCTGCTTTAAATATCAGCATAAGTGGGTATCAACTAGAGGTGGTTCATGCCTTTGGCCAGAACTTACTTATGGGTATTTTTACTCTCTAGGCAATTTTTTTATTTGGATTTTAATATGATTTCCATTTCTTTTCCATGGCGGTATATATATGTTCTTGAAAAGAATAGACAAGTTGATGTAAAATCATAGAGTCTAGAGAACAAAAACCCTGAATCCCATCTTTAGAAAAGCTAGAGTTAAATAAGTCCTGGGTCACATCTGGGCAGCCCAGTAAAACAGGGGGTAGTGATGTTCTGATAGACAAGTAAAGGGGCTTTTCAAGTGGCTCAGTGGTGAAGAACCTGCCTGTCAGTCAGCAGCTACAAGAGACATGTGCTTGACCCCTGGAGAAGGAAAGGGCAGCCCCCGCCAGTACTCTTGCCTGGGAACTCCCATGGACAGAGGGGCCTGGTGGGCTACAGTCCATGGGGTTGCAAAGTGCTGGACACAACTGAGCAACTGAGCACATACACACACCAGTTAAAAATTATTTTCTGGATGACAAATATAGGTCTTTTCAGCTCTGTCAGAAAGACTCTAGCTCATTTACACTGCTTATCTGCAAAGTTGCTCTATCTCTTGCCTCATACTATCCATTTAATGAGTATAATTTCTATTTGTATTTGTTGTATCTTCTGGTTAATAAACAGAGGCAGATAATGTCCTTCCCTCAACAGTACAAAAGAAAACTCCTCCTAAAAAATGACTAGAGATAAATGCAGTTCACTTCAACACTATGAAATTATCCAGGGAGAGAGTTGTAGCTGCTATTTCAGCTTCAGCCCAAAGTTCAGACCACACCCTGGACTTCTGGAAAACCCAGCGTGACCCTTGGTCTAGCAAGATAAGAGGAGCTGGAGGAGTAGGCAAGCAAAATTCACACAAAATTGATGGCTATGGCAGACACTACGTTAAGTGCTTTCATGGAATTAAATCATTTGGCCCTCAAAATTATCCCAAGCAATGCAATTATAACTGCAGTTGTTTTTAAAATGAGGTAACCAAGATACAGAGAGATTAGCTAACTCACCAAGTCATCCAATCAGAAAAGGATGGTGTCAAGGACCCAGGCAGTCTGAACCCAGAGCCCCACTCCCCGAAGAAAAGAAAGAATCCTTAAGAACTCCACCCTAACTCACCCAAGCCAAGTGTCACAACTAGGAACAAAGTCATTACCTCATATCTCATCGCTAAACTCAAAAATAGCAATCCCATTAGAAATTGTCCACAGTTATTTATTACAAGGCCAGTAACACTTTTTAAGGGAAAATGCTAATTCAATTTGTAGTGCAAAGGTTGAGAACTCTGTTGAGTTCCATGAAAACAGAGCTAATGGAGCTGACAGTCATAGAGAAGAACATCTTGATGAAAGTTTTAATATCTCCTAAAAATACAATTTCAGAAAATGCCTATTTGAACTCACAAAGAAAAAGCGAGGTGTCATTAGTGCTCATATACAAGAGTCCTGAAATTCTTTATGCACAAAGAATATTAGCATTTGCTATTCAAAACTTAAGTCTCTCTGTAAAATGTCAAGAGGTTTTCCCACTCACTTAAAAAAAAATCTTCACCCCCACAATACAAGCAAGTGTTGATTTTCCACACTAATGGGAAACAAGAAAAACCTGGCATAAAATTCCCTAAAAAAAAAACCCATTTAGCCAATATGTTTTTATCTTTTATCAGTGACTAATGTGCTACCCATCGATGTGACCAGTTTCATCACCTCTCCCTTCTCTGCTTGTACCAACCAGTTGCAAGTGCTAATGAACAGTGAGGACGAGGAGTCCAAAGAAGAAGCAAGGAACAAGAAACACGGGTAACACCAGGGAGGTAACTAAGGAGAGAGGCTTGACACCACACCTTCTTAAAACAAGGGCTTCCCTTGTGGCTCAGCTGGTAAAGAATCCACCTGCAATGCGGGAGACCTGGGTTCAATTCCTGGGTTGGGAAGATCCCCCGGAGAAGGGAAAGGCTACCCACTCCAGTATACTGGCCTGGAGAATTCCATGGACTGTATTGTCCATGGGATCTGAGCAACTTTCACTCCTTAAAACAAATTTGACTCCCAGTCTAATTTCCATAGAAGACAGGACACTACATCAGCAGAGGACTAATCTACTCGCAGGCAGAAACATTAAGAAATCCATTCATTCATTCATTCAATAGCACTGGGAAAGTGTCTATTTATTACCAGCCACAGAGCATCCTAGGGCATAGGACAGATTCAAAAGGAGGAGGAGGAACAGGAAGGAGAGAGGGACAGAAGGAAGAGAAGAAGGATAGGTTTCTTCCTAGGAAAGCAGACAACTCAAATTCAAGGAGGAAGAGTTGGGCCTTTGGGAAAAGGCACTCCAGGCACAAAACACCAAAAGCAGTCCTGGAGCTCCACCACTGGCCTCTGGTTTGCTTTTGAATGTGATCCATAAATCATTCCATAAATTGTAAACTGATGAGTCCATCCAAGAGATAGAACGATAATATATCATCACATAAAAAGACCACACAAACACGTCTAGAGTTGCACATGGAAAGTTTTCCTTACAAAAATTATTTGGGAATCTGTATGTCATCTGTATGTCATTAGGGATCACAGAGCTGCAAATGTAATAAACTTCAATTAAGGAGGCAGGGTAT
Source organism: Odocoileus virginianus (assembly GCF_023699985.2). Taxonomy (NCBI): domain Eukaryota; kingdom Metazoa; phylum Chordata; class Mammalia; order Artiodactyla; family Cervidae; genus Odocoileus; species Odocoileus virginianus. The sequence continues at coordinate 14,453,816 of NC_069707.1, forward strand.
TGTGGTGGAAAAATTCTACCCTGAGTCAGAACTCTCGGGTTCTAGATAAAAAGCTGCCAGTAACAGCTGCAGGGCTTAAGCAAGTCCCCAACCTTTTTGGGTCTCAGTTGCTTCTCTGTAAAATGAGAAGTCTCAACTACGTTTTCTGAATTGCTTTCCAGCCTCTACGCTGGGTGACCATGTTTCCGACCAACAATAACATCTGTAAGCAGCTAGGGTTTCTTCAGTGGGTCTCGCCAGTGCACGGCCCATTTTTCAAAACTCATTCCCAAGAGTAATAAAATGTGTAAAAGATAAGTTGGTAAGAGGCCCTAGCACTGTATTTAAGCCTGCTCAGTGTTCAGTCCCATGACCGATCAAAGATGACAAACACCCATTTCATCAGAGAGCTGACAGTGATGGCCATTGTGTTCCTAACTGGAAAAGTGGCTTGCCCACAGAAATGTCACTTCTCACTAATATGAGGCATGAAAAAATAGGAAGGAAAAAAACTAGAGGGAAAAAAAGACAAGAAATAGAGAAACAAAGAAACGGAGGGACATATTCAATACATCTGTGTATTTGACATATTCTTAGTTCACTGAGCTCTATCAGTGATTGAGGTGGGAACCTGGGTAGAAGAAAATATAGCTGAGCTATCAATGACAAAGGAGACATAATTCATCTCCTGGGGCTCTGTTTAGATTAGCATGCATGGCTGGAGAAAGAGTTGCCAAGCAAATGAACTATCCTGGAACAGAAGACAATTTGGATATGGTTTTAAAAGAACAGAGGTTCTTTAGCACAGAAACTTCCTCAATGGCCAAATTCTCCAACATAAGCAGTGACCAGAAATGTTGATATCTCTGGGTAGGGACTAAGGGCTCTCTTAGAAAGGGAAGCTAGAAACAAATCTGCAGGATTACTTTGATTTTTTCCAATCCACTCTACAAGAAGTATCCCAGGTGGCACTAGTGGTAAAGAACCCACTGCCAACTCAGGTGAGAAACCCAGGTTCGATCCCTGAATTGGGAAGATCCCCTGGAGGAGGGCATGGCAACCCACTCCAGTCTTCTTGCCTGGAGAATCCCACGGACAGAAGAACCTAGTGGGCTATAGTCCATAGGGTCAGAAAGAGTGGGACACAACTGAATCAACTTAGCATGCCCACACTACAGGATGCAAGCTCAACGAGCAATCTATTCTTTTGCTGTTGATATTTTGCTTACTTCTGAGAAGACACAGATCACGCTGAGTTGTAGCAGAAACAACATCTGAAGACAGTGTCATCCAGAGACACCAAGAATACCTGGGACATTGACGGGGCCACAGATGACGTAGGGCTCATGGACAAACACTGGACAAGATTGGGTAGGTGTGTGTGAAACACCCCACTGGGTGCAGTGATTCTGCAACTAGCAGAGAGTTTGGGAGTTTTCAGATGCTGTTATTACCTCTTTGACTGAGGGAAAGATGCAAAGTGCTCTCTGCAAAAGCTTGACCTCTGTCTCCAGACTCATCTCCTGCTGCTCCTTTATCTACAAGCCAGGTACCACATACTTCAGCAGCCAACTGCATGCTCTTCCCAACTTGCCATGCCTTCACTCTTCTCATGCCTTTGCTCATGTTGTTTTCTGCCAAGAATATCCTTGCCCAGCCCCTGAAAGCCAGAAGAACTCCTGATCACATCCAGACTCATTTCTTCCCTACTACGTCTACACCTGGTATTCTCTCTGCCTCCATTTACACTGATCGCAATTACAGTCCCAAGGTTTCATGCCTGTTAGACCTTGAAATCCTTGTAAATGACATCCAATATATAGGAGGCAGCCAATTAATCTTTTGATTTTCTTTAAATTCAATTTAATAATTCAGCTGAGTTATAATACATGGAACTATTTCCATGACAGCTCTTTAAATAATTTAAAATACCTTGAGAGATTAGGAAATCTGTCCAAATATATGTCTGATTGTCTGCCCAAATTTCTTCTAGAGAAGAAGAGATAATAGAGCAAAAGAAACTTCAAGTTTGGGTAAGTTATTCCCAGTTTACCAGGATTTTCTAAACCACCATTTAAGGGACTTTAGAATAAGTTACTTGACAAGTGAGCAATTCTGTGCTACTTTTCCACATTTGAAAATAGCAATACCAATATTTTCTCTAGCTGAAGAATTTATGGTATTGGTAATATTTACAAAAAGAAACTAAAAATCCTGAAGTCAGATGCTGATGTTAATCTTTAAAGGAAACCAGAATGGAAAGATACACGTACCCCAGTGTTCATCTCAGCACTGTTTACAATAACTAGAACATGGAAGCAACCTAGATGTCCATTGGCAGATGAATGGATAAGAAAATTGTGGTACACAGGCACAGTGGAATATTACTCAGCTATTAAAAAAACACATTTGAGTCAGCTCTAATAACATGGATAAAACTGGCGCCTATTATACAGAGTGAAGTCAGAAAGAAAAACACCAATACAGTATATTAAAGCATATATATGGAATTTAGAAAGATGGTAACGATGACCCTAAATGAGAGACAGCATAAGAGACACAGATGTAAAGAACAGACTTTTGAACTCTGTGGATGAAGGCGAGGGTGGGATGATTTGAGAAAATAGCATTGAAACATGTATATTACCATTGTGAAATAGATGACCAGTCCAAGTTAGATGCATGAAACAGGACATTAAAAGCTGGTGCACTGGGACAACCCAGAGGGATGGGATGGGGAGGGAGGTGGGGGGGTTCAGGATGGGGGACACATGTACACCTATGGCTGATTCGTGTCGATGTATGGCAAAAATCACCACAATATTATAAAGTAATTAGCCTCTAATTAAAATAAATTAATTTTTAAAAGACCTAGTTTGAAGTATACATATAGTAGCATTCCAATAAATGTATGACACTAAAAAGGATTTTAATTACTATCTAATCCTTGACTCCTCTCTCACAAGCTGCATCAAAGCTGTCAGGAAATCCTATCAGTTTGACCTTCAAAGTGTAAATCAATTCAAATTCTTGATATTTAAAAAAATATTGTTAACTTTTAAATATGAAAATCATAGTATAGTTGTATTTTTACAAAATAGTCCCATCTTTTAGAAATGCATATAGAAATATTGACAGACTATATTATAATGGTCAAAGCTGGGTGATGGAAACATGAAGGGTCACTGTGCTTTTCCATTTTTGTAAAGGTTTTAAAACAGTCACAATAAAAGCTCAGATCAGGTCATCCCACTCTTTGAAATCCTCTGATGAATCTCCCACTCATTTGGAGGAAAAGCCAGCATCCCATCAATGGTCTACAAAGGCCCTATTCACTCTGAGGCCTACACTCCTCTCCATCCTCACCTCTGACTTGGTACTCCACCCCATCATCCCAGCCTCCCTGTCCCATACACAGCAGGCACACGCCTGCCTCGGGATCCTTTCACTGCTGCGATCACAGCCTGAAATACTCTTCCCTGAGAGATTCTCCTGCTATCATCCCCTCCCCTATTTCAAATCTTTGCTTATGTGTTGTCTTCATATTGGACCCTTTCCTGATTGGTCTGATTTGTTCACTGGTCTATTCCCGGTGCCTAGAATAGTCCTGGCATAGGGTAGACAGCCAATAAATACTGACTGAATGAAGGAATGGGCAAACTGAGTCAGCCATCCAGTGCACCTAGGTGGAGGTGCTACAACATCACCAGGGTGAAGCAGGAGTATGTCAGACAGGCTACACTGTGACTCTTGATCAGAATGGCAAACCGTGACTTCAAATACTCCTTGGACCAACGGTCCAGTGTGGTGCTCAGGAAGTCATCAAAGTTAATAGAGCACAGCTGTCTACAGCCTGGGTCTCAAGTAGCCAGGAGATGGAGATGGGCTTTACAGCTCCACCAAGCAGCTGGCCACTGACATCGACTACCTGATCATGTGATGGACACTCTGGGCCTGCAACCACACCACACGTTCCAGAACATCCCAACACTCCTGAAGGCCAAACCTGAGGATTACAGACTGGTCACAAAGGGCCTGTCCTGTATCCTCACCACCCCAGTGGCTTCCGTGCAGAGTTCAGACTACAGATCCGCAACACCTCCGGCTGAGAAGGTCAGGCTGGGGTTCTGAGGTGACAATGACTCTCCAGAAGGGATCTGCTCTACACATCTGCTCAGGATTAGGCAGAATTTGTTTTTTAAAGACTTGGTTCATTTGTATAATCAAATAATAGTCATAAATTAGAGGAATATTGTTTATCAGAGAAGAATTTTGGGATGATTTTTAGATGACCTGATCCTGAAAACTGAATTAAGAAATACGATGAGATGAAGAAAAAAGAAAACAGCTGCTCTGAAACTCCTTGGAAACATCAGTGTCTCAGGCCTCCCGGCACAGGCTGGTGTATTCCAGCCTTTGCATTTGCAGTTTCCTCTCGTTTCTAGAGAGCAGCCTCTTGAACTTCCTCCAGTTTCTAGACAGTACCCTCTGATGGGTTTTTCTAGAAGATGCAGTCAGAAGCAATATGACATCTCTGGTGGAAGGGATCAAATTCCCAGTCCCTACTCCACTTGCTCAATCTTCCTGCAGGACTTGGCACTGGTCAGAGGGAAGTCAATATTACACATCTTTACTACCCTTATAAGTGGTATTTATGACTCGCTCTATTTAGCTCTGAAATACTCTTGACTCTTCTGCCATAGTTCTGCAAGGTAGAAGCATGTTATGAAGCAGGAAACAATCAAGCCAACCTTCCATTTATTCCCTTCCCATCCCCGGTGCTCTGCTCAAACCTGGCTCACATCCAGTTGGGGCAAAATCACTCAGCTGTTAGCCTAGTGGCCTCAGCTGCCACCAGCTCAAGCAACAAGTTTCCCAAGGGCTGGGAACGCTGCTCCAACTCTCCCCGCTCCACCCCACAGCCCCAGCTCTGCCTTGGCGTGCGCCTCTGGGAGCTGTTCGATGTCCTTGAGTTAGGGCGGAGTAAAAGGAAACGTTTCCAAAGACTCATGGCTTCTCACTCACACTTTGCTCCCCATGGTCTCACCCAAAGACTTCTGAGGACCCCCCCCCCCCCGTCCAGAAAACTACACACGTACAATTATCCAGCCATACACAGAAGATGGCTAGATCACTTCCGCAATTCACTGCCTCCCAAGCATCTCTTCCCCCCGCCCCCTTAGCCTTGATTTCTTTACAAGCCCCCTAGTATCCATGCATTTGGAGGTCCTCAAGCCACATGCCACCCCGACAAGCTGGTTTTCAGCCATGCATCGAGGCACCTCATGCAGCAAGCCACCACTGCCAAGCCCAAGATCTCCTGCTAGGGAGTCAGCCACCCCAACGTGCTAAAAAACGAAGAAATGGAAAAGAAAGGAGTGCAGATCTGTTTAATGTTCTATCTAGATAGAAGCTGTATTTTTTTCTTCTAAATCTTTCACACTCTGGAAAGCATTTCCAAGAATAATTTTTCTAACCTACTATTTTCTGAAATCAATCACAATGCTGCAAAAATAAGAGAATTCCCTCCAAACAACCAAGAAAAGTTCACTCACTATATTACTTACTCACAAAAACTATCTAATAATTCTGATGACAGATCTCTTTTTTTTAAACTAGGTCCTTTCTCCTTGGTTTTCTCTTCATGCAGAATTATAATACTGTAATATTATATTGTAATATTTTCCCTTGTACTCTATCATTCTGAGTAACAGAATGAACAGCTATGTCATTCTGGGTTTACTCTAAACCTATGTCTTTAATTATAATCAAGAATGATGACAACTATTTAAATGTGCAGATTCCTCATCAGATTCCTTTCCTGGTAGGAAAAGACAGGCAGACATCTGTGTACTAGTTGGAAGAGAGAGCCATAAAACATAACCTTCAGGCTTCAAAAATGAAACTCAGTAAACAGTGAGGCAACATGGCCGGGGCTGCCAGATTTACCCAATAAAAATGCAAGACACCCAGTTAAGCTGAATTTCAGAACAACAGCAAAGAATCTTTTAATATAACATCATGTGGGACATAGCTATACTAAAAAAGTTTTTCTGTTTGTTATCTGAAATTCAAATTCACTTGAGCACCCTCTATACACTGGACAATCCAAAATATGAAGCTTTTAAGAGCAGGCAGCAGAGATACACGAGTTTGGCAGCAATGACAGAGTTGAGTTCAGGACAGTGGGAAAGGTTACATCACAGGCTTAACCACGCTTTTCTCGTCAAGAGACAAAAGACTGCTTTAGACAAAATTAGGCAATTTTGAACATGCATTAACTCTTGAGCCAATGGGATTTCACATTAAATTAATGCTCACTCATTTACTACAATTATTTAGGAGTTCAAAAGACTAATGCACCATCCAATTCACGTGGATTAGGTCAACGAAGGAAAGCTCACTCCATGCTGAGCACGATCTCGCATCGCACCATGAGGCCTGTGGCCTCACATTAATTGATCATTCTCACTTTCTGTCCACCTGCTGCTGTTCTCCTTCATGTAGATCCAATTAGAGAGTTTTAGCCTAGACCTTGAGAAGATTAAAATGATCATATTCTCAGGAGAAATACTGACTTAGAAACAGCCACCATTGACCTGATCATCCTTTGTATGTAGCATCCCCAGGCTGCGAGGAGCCACCAGAATTCAGAGTGCAGGGCCAAAGCTCTCCACAAATCACTATGGAAGCTTTGTCGTCAGCTTCTCAGTGAAAGTCTTTTTGCCGAGAGGCCGCTGATAGCATTTTCACAACCGGAATAAAATACATTGTGGTCTACAATGTTTTACAAAAGAGAAAAGAAATGGGAAAGGTAACCTCAAGAAGTCTATAGGAACTTCTGCAACCTCAAGCTCTTCTTTCACACGTGTAAAAGTCATCCTTTCCATGAAGAACAAAAAGTCACTGAATGTTAATGTAAGCATAGTTAATTGACAATTAATTAATTGACCATTTTAACAGTTCTTTAATTCATTTAAAAAAGAAATTGAAAAAATAGTATAGTTTTGTTTAGCTATAAATCCCAACCTGAAAAATATAAATTTCTACAGAGTAAGTGGTTTCAAATTATCTTGGTTTAGTACAGTTATAACCCATCAGCCATGCCCTTCTTTAACACATTTATCAGGAACATTAATTATACTCGGGACATACAGTTCCATCAATAGCCATTCTTATTAATCTTACATTTCATTTCCTGGAACAATATTAACTACAAGGGGGAAAATTTAATAGTAAACAGTGTATAACCAACATTAGGTTTAGCAATTAGTCCCAAAGAAGACACAAGATTTTCAACATGGGACCCTGTTATAAAAATTGTCTATTGTAACGAGACTGCTGGATCAAGCACAGATTGAATTATTTTTTAATTTTGCCAATACTGAGGTGAAATATCTATTATGAAATAATTCAAGTTCCATTTTCACTTTGGTAATTATGGAACAAAAATAGCATCCAGCTGCTTTAGAAATCTGAAAGGAGTCAGCAGAAGTCTCCAGAGAAGTCCAGTAAGGTAATCCTGAGCCTTTGGGCTCAGGAAAAAGAAAAAATGAAAGCAAAAAAGGAAACCTTTCATCACAAAATGACAAAATACAGTTGTCCCTTAACATTCAACTGCAGGGGATTGACTTTGGGGCACCTCCACCCTGACTCCCACCTAAAATCCATGAACGCTCAAGTCCCTCATATAAAATAGCATAGTATTTGCATGCAACCTATGCACATACTGGAGTGGGTTGCCATTCCCTTCTCCAGCGGATCTTCCTGGCCCAGGGATTGAACCTGGGTCTCTTGAATTGTAGGCAGATTCTTTATGGTCTGAGCTACCAAAGACCCTTAAATCATCTCTAGACTCTATATAACACCTAATATAATAAACAGTTGTGAATACGATAAAATGCGAGTAAATAGTTGCCTGTGAACAGCAAATTCAAGTTATGCTTTTAAGAACTTTCTGGACTTTTTTCCCCCCAATATGTTCCATGGGTGGTTAACTGGATTCAGAACCTGTAGATACAGAGGGCTGATTGTATAATTATTAGAACTGATAGGATGATCTAAATATAAAAGTCTCCCAGATTCTTAAAACTGTAGTGTCAAAGCCAAGATAAAAAATTCTCACAAGGACCACAAACACCAATTGAATTGATGGCCTGTCTAGACAGGAATGGCTGGTGCATTCACTTAAGCCATTGTTACGGTTTTGTCATGATCAGCATCAGGCATTCCTTCATTCTACTTTGCTTCAGTTTCTACTATCCAAGACAGAATTACAAGGAGTAGGGCATGGCCCTGAAGTCCTCAGTGAACAGAAGCTGGTCACACGTCCAGCAGTATCAAGTGGTAGGTTGGAGGCAGAAGGCAGACATAGGTTCTAGCCTTGGCTCTGCCCACACTACCTGGGGAACTTACAGGAAGTCACTTCACATCTCTAGACTTTAATTTCCTCAACTGGAAAATAAAGAGGTGGGAATCACACCTAAGAGTCTTCCTAGATTTCAAATACTGCAATTCTATTATTTTAATTACATAAAGAAAGGACTGGACCAAATGAATACTATAATTCTGTCTGGATTTTAAATCCTTGGATATGTTTCATGTGGAGAAATGCACAAGTTTGCTATCAGGAAGTGTTTGTAGGATTTTATTTAATGGTTCCTTCTGATATCAGAAGGGAAAACACTCCCCTACTACATGGAAAAATGTTTAAACACACTTTTAGCAAGCAGCATAAAAATAGTCATTTCCCATAAAACTAAAAGCAGCAGCTCTGGGACATAGTCTAAGATTAAAGCACTGTCACAACTAAATATAAAGACACAACAAATCAACTGCCAAGTAAATCAATCAGTGACAGAAGACATTCTGTCCATTTTTGTGCAAAATAGAGCAGGTTAAAACTTGAGCTCCAGAATTCACCTTCCAGATTTGGAATCTTTAACTCTCCATGGGCTCAGCCCAGGTATTTCAGAGGTAAAGAACCTGCCTACCAATGCAGGAGACACCAGAGACACAAGTTTGATCCCTAGGTTGGGAAGATACTCTAGGGGAGGAAATGGCAACCCACCCCAGCATTCTCGCCTGGAGAATCCCAAGGACAAAGGAGCTTGAGAGGCTACAGTCCAGAAGCTCACAAAAAGTCAGATAGGACTGAGCAACTGAACATATTCACACACAAACTTCTCCATTATTGGCTGTGTGACCCTGGGTAAGTCACTTTCTTGCTCTTAGTTTCTTCATCCATACAGTAGGAATAAAAGCAGTATCAGCTTCTTATAGTTGGTATCAGGATTCAACAAGATCATCCATTAAAGCTTTCAGCAGGGTGCCCAGTGCACCACAGTCAGAAAAATACTAGCCACTGGTATAATTAAAGTTATTTCTCCTATTCTTAACAATCTACTCTTTTTGGTTCCTTCAACAATTTGGCTCTGTAAAATATTAAGGATTCATTCCATATTCCAATATTCATTCCAATATTAAGGATTCATTCCAGCAAGGAACAGGGCTGGAGCTCTAGGGAGGACCAGGAAACCAGACTCAGCATCTCTTCACAGCCTCACCCATCCTCTTCCACTGCCTAAATCCTCTCTCGCTCACACCTTTTTGGATCTCTTCCTCGGGAGATAGGAGCCCTCCACCTGGCTAAGTGCCGCTCCTCCTTGCCTCTGCTGGTCCCTCCTCTACCACCATTCTTATTCCACTGGTTTTTGATTATCTGTACTTTTGTCATCTCCCTCACTTGACTGTGAGCAACTTAACGTCATACAGTGTATCCAATCTCTATAACTACCATAGGAATTACCATACAGCTGACACTAGATAAAGCTTGCTCAGTGAATGAATATACACATTAATTAATTTTATGCAATTACTCTAAACTAATCCATAAAATTAACAAAACAGTCATTTCATTTTAATAATGACTTAATACTACATGACTGAATATGACTGTCATTTAGGGGGGATAGTTAACAGTTTTTTTGATCATCAGAAAAGCAGGAGAGTTCCAGAAAAACATCTATTTCTGCTTTATTGACTATGCCAAAGCCTTTGTGTGGGTCACCACAAACTGTGGAAAATTCTGAAAGACATGGGAATACCAGACCACCTGACCTGCCTTTTGAGAAATCTGTATGCAGGTCAGGAAGCAACAGTTAGAAATGGACATGGAACAACAGACTAGTTCCAAATAGGAAAAGGAGTACGTCAAGGTTGTATATTGTCACCCTGCTTATTTAACTTATGTGCAGAGTACATCATGAGAAACGCTGGGCTGGAAGAAGCACAAGCTAGAATTAAGATTGCCGGGAGAAACATCAGTAACCTCAGGTATGCAGATGACACCACCCTTGTGGCAGAAAGTGAAGAACTAAAGAGCCTCTTGATGAAAGTGAAAGAGGAGAGTGAAAAAGTTGGCATAAAACTCAACATTCAGAAAACTATGATCATGGCATCCGGCCCCATCACTTCATGACAAATAGATGGGGAAACAGTGGCAGACTTTATATTTTGGGGCTCCAAAATCACTGCAGATGGTGACTACAGCCATGACATTAAAAGGCACTTACTCCTTGGAAGGAAAGTTATGACCAACAGCAAATTAAAAAGCAGAGACATTACTTTGCCAACAAAGGTCCATCTAGTCAAGGCAATGGTTTTTCCAGTAGTCATGTATGGATGTGATAGTTGGACTATAAAGAAAGCTGAGCACTGAAGAATTGATACTTTCGAACTGTGGTGTTGGAGAAGACTCTTGAGAGTCCCTTGGACTGCAAGGAGATCCAACCAGTCCTTCCTAAGGGAAATCAGTCCTGAATATTCATTGGAAGGACTGATGCTGAAGCTGAAACTCCAATCCTTTGGCCACCTGATGCAAAGAACGGACTCACTGTAAAAGACCCTGATGCTGGGAAAGATTGAAGGCAGGAGGAAAAGGGGATGAAAGAGGATGAGATGGTTGGATGGCATCACCGACTCAATGGACATGAGTTTGAGCAAGCTCCGGGAGTTGGTGATGGACAGGGAGGGCTGGCGTGCTGCAGTCCATGGGGTCGCAAAGAGTCGGACACAATTGAGTGACTGAACTGAACTGAACAGTTTTTTGAAAAATTGAAGGATAATCACTTTACCATGTTGTGTTGGTTTCTGCCATATAGTATTATTGTTATTAATAATTAACTCTGAAGTCTGAAGTGTTAGTCATTCAGTCATGTCTGGCTCTTTGCAACCCCATGGACTGTAGCCCACCAGGCTCCTCTGTACATGAGATTCTCCAGGCAAGAATGCTGGAGTGGGTTCCAATTTCCTTCTCCAGGGAATCTTCCTAACCCAGGGATTGAACCCAGCTCTCCTACATTTCAGGCATATTCTTTGCTGCCTAAGCCAGCAGGGAAGCCCCTATAATTAATTGGTAACAATTAAATAGATGGGGGCAGAGAAGTCAATGGCACCCCACTCCAGTACTCTTGCCTGGAAAATCCCATGGACGGAGGAGCCTGGTAGGCTGCAGTCCATGGGGTTGTGAAGAGTATGGCACGACTGAGGGACTTCACTTTCACTTTTCATTTTCATGCATTGGAGAAGGAAATGGCAACCCACTCCAGAGTTCTTGCCTAAAGACTCCCAGGGACGGGGGAGCCTGGTGGGCTGCCGTCTATGGGGTTGCACGGAGTCAGACACGACTGAAGCGACCTAGTAGCAGCAGCAGCAGCAGCAAATAGATGAGGGAAAGAAATCTATGCACAACTGTAATGAAAGGCATTCCATGGTGACTTCCGTAATAGAGGTTCCCAAGAAGGTGCTCCACATACACAATAACACTGAAAGAACGCCAAGTGGAAAACTCATCTGGCGAAGGAGGTGTTGGAACTGAGCTCTGACTTTTGTATAGCCTCAGTCTAACATGGGTGGGACAAGAATAAAGGAAGGTACACGGGGGAGACGACTGAAGAACAGAAGTGGGAATGTGCCTGTTCAGATCTGGTTTTGAACAAGAGCTTCATGGAGTGGAGCTGAGCTGAGTGGAGTGGAGGAGATGACGTGGAATCAAATGACAAGGTCTTGGAACGCTGCGCTACAGGACATGCCTCTGTTCTGTGATGAGGAGAAGCTACTGAAGGCTTTGAAGCAGAGCAAGGACCCAATCAAATGCATACTTTGGGTAGGAAGCTTGGGTAAACAGGAAAATTTGAGTTTGTAAGCTCAAAATCTGCAAGACCTGGACGGAATTCTTACAGCCATAACAGAGAGCTGGTTGAGTGCAGAGAAAGGAGAGAAGGATGTGAGAGGCGTTGGAGAAGGAGCATCTTTGTGTGTTTTCGAGACCTGCAGATGGATGCCTCATACTGCCTTTCTGTGAACTATACCATTGTTCCACATTAAAAACACTAGAACCTGTGACTGCTTCCACCAGCCACCTGACATCTTGGCTAGCATTTTCTAATGTCAAACACAGATGCCTGTGATGAGAGTTGGGCTCGTTATGGAAAAGCAACTTTGGTCTCATTGATCTCAAATACTGAGCATCAGACACAAAGAACCAGAGAGACATGGGCCTGTGGGCGGATGGTGCCTCATGATGTGGCATCATGGGGACATCAGAGGAGCCCCACACTCGCTTCTAACCTGAGGAGCTACAAGTAAGCATGTTTCTGAGATTTCAAATTCTTGCTTTCAGCAGATTTTGGGCAAAGTCACACAAGGAACATTGAACAATGAGGGAACTTTACTAAGCTGATCCCAAACTGCTGATGTGCCAAGGTCAGGTGCCTGGATGCCCATTTCCCTCATCAGTGAACGAGTCTTCTAATTCTGCCTACAGAAAGAATTCTGCAAACACTTCCCAACAGAAAGGAGTACACAGGGAGAGTTTTAATTAAGCCCTCCACATGTTCAAGGAACATGTTCGAGGAACTTTCCAGAAACACAACTGGAAATCTGGCACAATCAATTAATTATCCTGATATTGATATTTAGAGGTTATATCAACAATGCTAGAGTCTGGGTGTGTGGCAACGATCAGCAGAACTGAAGAGAAGTGAACCCTATTGAGGGGAAGGTTCAAAGACTTCAGTGACCTTCAATTACCTAAACCTTTGACAAAAACCCAAATCATGCCCGCTAATCGGCATAGGTACGTACACTTGACTCTTGAACCAACACGGGGATTGTGGGTGCCAATCAACTGCAGTTTAATTAAAAATATTCCTGGTATAACTTGTAGTCTGCCTCCTTACCTGTGGTTCCTTCTGTAAGCCTACTTCAGCATCTATGGATTCAGTCAACAGAAGATTATGTAGCACTACAGTACTTAGTATTGAAACCATCCACCTATGTGTGAATGTGAGCAGTTCAAACTTGTGTTGCTTGAGGGTCAACTGTATTTACATCCCTATTTTAGGTCGTTTCCTAACTTCATCTTCATATCCAGTGGCAAAAGCCTGCAGCCTCATACTCTTAATGCAACTGCATGCTTTATACATTATTTTGGAAAGATGAGGAGTTGAAATGAATGTTACTGTCATTTTTCTTCTTGGCATTCCTTTCTCTCTGCTTCTGAAATCCAAGTGGCTCAGTGAAGTGGAGACTCGGAAAGCAGGCAGCCCTGGGTCTGAATAGTTCTCCTCAGGGTCAGAACACAATCTGGGGCCACTGTGATGGACAGGCCTAGGAAGATTAAATGTGATAAAGCTTTCAGAAATGCTGGGAGACCATGAATCAGCGGACTACCCAGGAGGAAAGCCCATGGAGTTTTGTTGTTTTGTTTTGTTCTCTTAATTGCTTATTTCTGCTTCACTCCCAGAGCAGACATCAACACTGCTGAGATATGGCTCAGGTCTCTGTAGTTTTTTTAATCATCTGGGTGATTCTGAAATCATCCTTGATCCAAATGTGCAGCGAGGTTGAAAATCAACTTTTCTAGATGCTCTGTACATTCTGGCTCCTATCCGTCTTTTCCTCTGTGTCCTTCTTTCCAGATCACAGAGAAATCCCCTTCTTACCCTATACGTCATAGCTTTTCCATAGACTGTTTGCCTCAGTTTCAACTACTTCCCTCTCTGGAATTGCTTCAGTCCAGAGTATTTTATGTCTTTCGCTCTTTTTTTTATCTGATTTACTTTTTTAAAAATTTATTTGGGGTTTACTACAGCTGCTTTATTTCCTCTTGCTCGCACAGTAGCTGGCATATACTAAGCATTTCGAAAAACACCAGCTTCCTGTTTCCTTTAGGTTGGAAAAGTTTAACTTCATATCGCAACAAGGTGTTAAAGCTGGTCCCTTGAAGGCAAAATAAACACACACAGGGAAGTTACAAACACTCCAGACTCTTAAAGAGCTCTCATATTCACCTTCTTCTGTGTAGAGTTGTCAATTTTCCAACAAAGAAGGAATAAAAAATTGTGGCTGGCTATGTGCTGGGCATGTTGTAAGCCCTTGACATCTCTGAACTCGTTTAATCCTCCCAACTACCAAAAGATGTTGGGCCTATTTTGATTGGCATTTTACAGATGAGTTAACTCAGGTACATGGAGTCAGAGATTACAACTAGACAGGAATCAAGAAACAAGCTGCTTGGGTCCCAAACCCTTCATCACTCTATTCTATACAATCTTATTTCAGTACTTGCAGTTACATTCTATCAAGTCACCACAATCACTGAATTAGTGGATACTGAATCATCACTCCTAGGGGAAATAGAGGGTTAGGTTCTTGAGAGACTCTAGTTGTAACATTTTATCAACCAAACAATATACAGCCTTGCTTGATCTGTGTGTGTGTGTGTGTGTGTGTGCACACGTGCATGTGTGTTTCTGTTTAAAGACATCTTATTTAATATACATCGCTGGTTTGTCGACAATAAAATCATGGCCAACAGCACTATAACCCATGCTGAGCGCAGTTGATCTAACCTGTACTTTCTCCATAAGGCACATCACAGGCTTCTTGCACTTAGGAACACTAGACGGCACTTCAGCACCAGGCTTTCTAAACAGCAAAATCACTAAATAAAAAGCACAAAAATGCAAACACACACACACACACACACAAAGTGGCAGCAAACAGACATCCACCAGGACACTTGTTTACAGTCTGAGATCTGCAAGAAGCAGGCAGAGCTCGCCTGGTTTGACCTCAGCTGGGAACGCGCATGTCGGATGACTCAAATTTTTCACTGCTTTGTGCACGGCCCGCGCTGCTGTGAATGACCGAGAAAGTACCACGAGTACTGACTGATTGGAAGGTGACAAAAAGCGTCAGCGAGCAGGTGAATTTGTCAATGTGCGGTCCGTGAATAAGGGGAATCAATGAACTTGAAATGCCCGCTGGAGGAAAGGGGATTCTCAAACTCCTCACATTCTTCCAATCCCATCTAAAGATCTCTTCCTGACCGGCCTTTCTCCCTGCAAGAGGCCAGAGGGAATCAGGGTAACTGGCACTTCCTGCCCACCACGCTTCCAGGCACTTCATGTGCCATGCACTTTGCTATGCTAAGCGCTCAGAGAAATACTGTGATGAATAAGATCGGCTTTCTGTTCAGACCAGAGCTCAGGGATTCCTCCCATTAGAAATACAAGAAGCTTCTGGAGGCCTCTCAGGTTTTGTCAGGTAACTATGGAAAATACCTACTCATTGTAACTAAATTGAATCTTGCATTCAAATTAGAATGCAAGATTAGAATGCACTTCTCTCCCTGAAATGCCTGAAATAGTCCAGCAGAAACAGAAGGTCTTCAAAAAAAAAAAAAAAAGAAATCAAACTAGCAGCTTCCCAGGCGGTCAGTGGGTAAAGAACCCACCTGCAATGCATAAGGTGTAAAAGATGCAGGTTCAATTCCTGGGTCAGAAAGATCCCTGGAGAAGGAAATGGCAACCCACTCCAGTATTCTTGCCTAGGAAATCCCATGGACAGAGAAGCCTGATGGCTAAAAGTCTATGGGGTCGCAAAGAAGGACTCAGCAACTCAAACAACCAAAACAGTCTTTAAAATCAAGTACATTTTTGACAATGTTGTACAGTGAAAGTTACGCCAAAAAAAAAAAAACTAACACTTAAAAAAACGTTAAGTAAAATGAATCATGGACGGATCTACGACTGTAAAAAAAAAAAAAAAAAGTGTTTTTGTTGACAAAGTGGGAAATTATAGTCGGCTTTATATGGGTAGTGTAAGTTCATGCAGATATAGGCTCCTGAAACGTAGACCACCAGAAGACAACAGCCAAAACTGCACTTTCTGTCACCTCCTTGTCAAATCCACATGCAGAAGACTTTGGCCCTCGGATTGCAGCATCCATGCAGTAAGGCTCCTGGCTGCTCTGTGCTAACACTGATGTGTGAACTGCTAGGAATATAAACACATGTTTTATTTCACCTATGCCCCTGGTGAACTTACACACTTTGGAACAAGTGTGTAGTTAGCCAAATGAATGAATGAAAGAATAAGCTGCCGGAGCAATTTCACTAAGTGAAATTTTTGTCCTGAATTTTTGTTAAGCATCCCTCCTTAGAGACAAGAAAAAAAAATCGTTCTTAAAACTTTTACTGTCGCTAATGCCACTTTTAATGTCATGACTGGGTTATGAAGGCATATTCTTACACCGCTGGCCTTCCTAGGCTAGGGAGGAACTCTGCTGAGCCCTGTTCCAAATTTTATTAAAATAACAGATGACACAGGTCAATAAAGAAATAAACCAGAAGAGATGGAAGGAAAAATCTGGGACTACACAGATGGAGTGACTAAAACAGAAGAGAAAGAAAGAAAGCTGGATAGCAGAAAAGAAGCCAAGAAGAGTTTAAAGAGAAGAACGTTAGAAAATAGAGCAAAGAAACAAAATAGGAGAAGGGACTATTAAAACAAAGATCAGTGGAGGAAAGAGAAAGGATGCCAATGCACAAATGACTATTTCTAACATTATTTGGTTGCAGGGAATCAAAAGAGAACTATCTTTTACTTCCAGGGTCTTAAAAGAAACTCCAAGTCTTTATGTGAGAGAAGTGAGTCGTGAATTGATTTGCCAAGAAAACTGCCCAGGAAGTAGTGCTCACAGGCACACACAAGACCACTGTTGCTTCCCTGCACCCACCTCTGTTGGGGGCAGGGGGAGTGAAGGATGCAATCTAGACAGAACCTCAACTACAGAGAGAGAGCCTCTGGGCCAGGCAGCTCTGTAGCTGCCAAGCTGAAGTTGCGACTCTGAACATGAAACTCTCAGGGGTCTCTGGCTCTTCTTGGAAGTGATAACTTTGGGGGGACTCTCAAAAAGAAGGACCGCCATCTGAATTTTTTGAGGGTTCACTAGGAAATGTCTAGTCCTGAAAATGTCTTAATTAACTTTCATTGAACTACTCTAATTTTCTCAAGCCTAAACCACCAGAGTTTCAGAAAGCAGAAAATGACAAGATGGAGTTGCCTACTACCTCCTGAAAGATGACACATTTGATTCAAGGAGAAGATGTTATGGGAACAAACTAAGGATGCACCATGTTCCCCTAAAAGGTTCAGGAGAGAAACAAAGAAAGAAAGCAATCCAGGCTTGTTTGGATTGTTCTTTTTGAATTTCTGTATGGCAATGAGAGGCACTTAATAGATTTAGGATATCCATGTCATTGACAGTATTATTATAGAAAATTTTGACTATGAATCTAAATTATATTACCACGGAAATGAGCAAAGTACATTAAAAATGTTTGATTTCTGTCCCGATAGATATCTCCAGGCTACATAATAGACATTCAGAAATAGTGCCTACCCAAATTGACAGCAGCACCTCACTGCTGCTAACCCACCACCATCATCATTACCATCCCCTCATTCCCCTGCCAATATCAGCATCATCGTGGTTTCCACCGTCACACCACCATATCACTATTTAAGAATCTCAGAAGCTCAGCAAATTGAAACGATCAAACTAAAGTTTGTATAAGATTTATTTTGTGTAATATTAAACACTGATTTTGATTAAATCCTTAGTCTTCCTCACTAACTCAGGTGCAAAATAATGACTGACTACAGAACTGTGAAATAATTTTCTTCTAGCATTGAGATCTAAGTCACTGAGAGTTTACAAGGCTTAGGCACTATTTTTTTTTTTTTAAGTCTGCAGTATTTCGTTTAAGCTTTACAATCATCCTAAATGCAGAGAATATGATTGTCTCGTTTCTTTTAAAAAGGGAGAAACTGAGGACTGGGCAATTTGGTTGAACTTTCACAGGCGGCCCACTGTCGAGGTGGGACTGGGTGCCTAGCAGTTTGAGTCCAGAGTCATTGCTCTTAGCTACTACACCTTACTAAATAACTCTCCTTTCACGCAATCATTCTTGATGCCTGTGGAGTCAGTCCTAGTCTTTCTGATTAAATTATCACTGTGTTAAAATAGATAAAATTTTGTCAATTGGGACCAAAATAGTTGCCTTTCTAGCCTTTGTATTTTTAACAGAGTCTAAACATATACACATACTTAAAACTGTTGTTGATTTATGTAAAACATCCCCCCTCAAAATTCCTACTAATATTCTCAAAGATGAGAACTTGGCATCCGTGGTTTCTTCTCTCATGAGATCAAGAATACCATAAAGGTGTTTGCAGTCACCTCCAGCCCAGTTCAGTCCTCGGATTTCAGACAACGCTGTGAGAATATGTTTTAGAGATAGAGTATGGGAAGTTCAGACACACATCTTAAAAATGACTTTACGGGTTAACTCATCGGTAGAGTTTAAAATGTAAAATAAAACTACTCGATGATTTTGGTGGACTGCCTCCTTTCCATAAAATTCTTTACACTTTCACTTTGGCTGGTTTGTGTTCCAGTGGCTGAATTCTGGGGACTTACATAGTACTTTATTTGGAGTATGAATTTTGGTTCTCAACAGTTATGGCACTCTGTTTTCCTTTCTTCAATAAGCAAACTGGGACTTGGAATTAAACAAAATGAGTAATTTACTTTTATCCATTCAATGTAATCTAGAGAAGAAAGGAATATACTTAGCCTGCTGCCTTCTCTACTGGGTCCTTCTAAAGTTACATTAAAAATAATACTGAAGTCACTGGAAGGATTTAGATTTATTATTTTTGTGCTGAGTACACATTTTAGAAAAAATATAATCCATATACTTCCTTATATAAAACTAGTTTCACATAATCAGGGTTTTGATTTTTTTTAAATGTATGTATAAGATAAATGTTCTTTATGAAAACCCAGACTGCAAACAAACATTGCAGATGGTAATAAAGATTTTATTTAAATTTAGCTTCCACAGAAAATAAGTTTATATTATCATCAATCTATATTTGTAGTGAAACTCCTGACCATTTAAGTCAGTTCTTACCTACAGTATTTTTTTAGCTTATAAAAGTACCAGAACAAATATTAACATGTGAATAAAATCACTTGTATAGCTTATGCATTGCTCTTACATATACTAGCTCACTTGACAAAAGTACTAGTATCTTAGCCTTATTGAAAAGTTTGATATCTTTTGTAGTTTTTCCTGTATCTACGGTTCTTGCCATGGTCAGTTTCTTACCCCCGTCTTTAATATCCTTAAAATTAATAAGAAACCAAAATGCTGAACCTAAATTTTCCTAAGTTATGAATGTTACATCTTAAATATATTCACAAAAGCAATTCAGAGATCCAAATTAGCTGAGTGTGAGAAAGAAGACTAGAATAAGTGACAATTATCTTTCAGGGGCTTTCTACCAAACATGTACAAGCCACATAGAGTAGGTGAAAATGAAATGGGATTTGAAGATGTGATCCTGTTTCAATCCAAAATACATTCACTCTTGAAGCAATATGTGGCTCCTTAAACTATTCTTAGACCCACACAATCAGGTACACAGCAACAATTTAAATAACTGAAAAAAAGTAAAACCAGGAAAACAGGGTGCTAAGATATCACCTAACTACAAAGAAAGAATTACTGAAAACTTGAAACAACCATTCAAACCTCGCTCTAGAAGTGAGCCTTGCTTAAAGTTGAAAAATAGTTTAAATGTTCACCGATGCACAAACTAGACACTGAAAATATGCATACAGCCAGAAGACAAATTTCTAGGACTCGGCTTTGATGTAAAAGTTTGGATATTGGTCAATTTTTTGGAAAAGAGGGCAATATTTCACCTTTAAGAATACTGAGTGATAAAACTGAAACCAGCATGGAGTATTATACACCTCATTTGAATTTTTAAAACATAGTGGGCATAATTAATTTTCATCTTCAGTTTTATTCAAACCTTCTAAGATGTTTAAACATGCTAAGGAACCCAGGATAAGGTAACTCCCACTTGCCTTCATCATGAAATTTTAGCTAAGACATACTTTGCTGGTCACGGCTTGCCTATTTACAAATTTATTCCCTTTCAATAACAATTTGTTGGGATGTATAACCATCTTTCTCCCATTACTATATGCCCAGGGCAGTCTTATCTGTTACATTTCTTTATACGTAGATATGGCTGCATATTACGGCCAACAGAAGAAACCGCCCGTAGCATCTTAATAATAAATGATGTGAACGCCACATAAATTCTTTGAACATCCCAGTGGGACATTTAGCTGGACAATCCACACAATAGCATTTTACAAACGGAAAAGTTAAGAATAAAGTTAAGTAATAAAGGGTAACCTAACTGACCTAAAGTCACCAGCTAATTTGTAAGAAAAAAAATAAAATAAAAACAATCAAAACTGTATTTTGGTTTGTGTCTCTAAAACAACCAGCCACTTACCTGAACTTTTTGTTTTCTACTGACCATAACATTTTAGGTCAATAGCTTTCAAACTTCTTTACCTCAAACCAGAGTAAGACATACATTTTAATCACAGCCAGCACACATAAGCATGGATAATTAAAATAAATTGTCAGGAAACAAAATATGCTCTTATTAGATATTACCCACTTGAGTATTTTCTATTTTTTTTAATATTTTATTCCTTTAAAAAAATGTTCTAGACTCACTGATTTCATGAGTCTCTGGATCATGAAAAGCCATCTAAAAACACTTGCTTTTGGCCCCAAAACTTTTGATAACTACTGAAGAAATCTAAGGGTTTCTAAAAGAATCTAATCAGCTCTTTTCTTTTTACCCAGTCATTCAAACAGTAAAATTGAGAGGGGGAAAAATATTAAGTAATGTTTGTCTATTTGAAATAATTCTATTTCACAGAATCTTCTTTTCCTCCCTGGGTAATAAAAGGCAAAATTCAAACATCAAAAAAAGGATGTTATGGAAAACAAACGCCAAAGGAAAAAATTATTCTAAAAATGAATTTCCATCCAGAATCCCATACATAGTGAGTTTTTTACCTTTATTATTTTTGAAAGTTCCCTTTTTCTTTTTTTTAAAAGTACCAGAATATTATCTAATGCAAAAAGTTTAAGATGGGGCTTATTATAGGGATATTATTTGCCACTGGGATGATGAACAATTTTGAATAAAATGTGATCCCCTCTTCATTTGACCATACTCACTTTGTAATTACTGGCAAGGCAGTAAATAATCCACTGAGAAGCAGTCTCATTAGTGCCCATTGAAATTCAGTGGCATTAATTTGCAATAAAAGAACTGAAAATTAAATGGAAAAGAAAATAGTTTCTGGAGTCTACCCGGAGGTTATGGAACTCACATCATACCAATGCCTTCCTTCACATCAAGGAGTTTAAAAGGTGTGAATCAGATTTAATCATTAGATTTTGTTCTAAAACTTAAAAAAAAAGTAGGCAGACTAAATTCTTTTTCATTTTCCATTTTAACCCTGAATTAAAACAAGTTAAATGAATTTGACAGATGCCAACTTGTAAAAGTTTTGTTCATCCTAGTGAGTCTTCTAAGGAATAACTCAGACTGGACCTGCCTGGCTGTGGGGTGTTCTAAAGCCTTTTGAGGGGCTAAAGGATGTTGAGTGTGCTCAGATAGCCCATGATCCCCCCTTCAAATTCTCTGGGGCCACCTGGCACCTTCCTCCTCCTGCTTCTGCTATAAATATCTCTGGAAATAGAACGCTGAATGGAAAATCATCCCGGCTTGCAATACAGAAGGGTCTGGGTTAAGGATGACAGGCAGGTCCAGACACCGGTGTAGAGTCAGGCAGTGCCTAACTCCGCGCCCACCCACGTGGGTGCCCTGGGGTCTCTCAAACCCACTCCAGGGCACCCCTGTCTAGCAGCACCTAGAGCACTGGTATTTCCCAGGACCACCTTTCGGAGTCCACCAAAAGAGAAGGGAGAAACTGTCAAAGGGAACATGAGAGCAAGAAGGGAGAAGGAAAGTGTCATCTCCACGAAAAAGGAAAAACAAAAAAAACGAAGACACAAAACATTTGCCTCTAAGTCACAAAAGTGTCCCAGCGCGCCCTGAACTACCATCTGCTTCTTCCCCTGAAGGAAAAGCACAGAAGCCGGCTGAACTCGGGCACAGCACTCCCGGGGGCATTCTGCGCCCCGTAGGCCAGAAATGAAACTTAGCTGGCAGGAAAGTATTTCAACACACTCGCGCTTCGATGTGGCATGTTTCAAACTCAGGGGACACTTATAAATCTCGGGATGTCAGAAGTCTTCTGCCAGCTCTGGGCTCTGACACGGACTCAGCCCGGTAACTCAGAAATCAGAAAACTCCTTAAGACCCATCCAACTGCAGGGTCTTCTGAGGGGCGCATTTCACCCCCGCAGCCCTCCTAGGTGGAGACGTGCCAGGAATCGCTCCCCGAGGAAATCACCTTTGCCACCACCATCCTCACCATTATCAGAGCGTGCATATTTCCAACCCGAAAGTCGAGCAGCGGGGAACTTTGGCACGCACAGTAAAACAAAATTGTTAAATACTACGACTAATATAAATAAATGAGTTCAGCGAGTCCCAAACACCTCCAGCCTTAAGTACCAAAAGGGGACCTTTTCTAGGGACTCAAAGCACCTTATGTGTATTGGCTCTGGGGTGCCCCCCTCCCCAACTAAAAAACCTCTGCTTTGCACGGTTTTCCAATATTTGTTTAGTTAGGAAGCACACGGGGTTTCGGATCTGCGTCTCAAGCAGACATTGCGGGGGCGGCGGGGGGGGGGGGGTGGAGAAGAAAAAAAATAAAAAATTTAAAAAAAAATTTTTTTTTTTTTTTTTTTTAAGCTGCTGGGCCAGAGAACTTGACTCTCCGAACACGAGATGCACCAGTGACCCCAGGCCGGGCGTCGCGCTAGCCCTCGGGTCGCGCGGCCCCGGCTCGGGCTGCGGCTGCGGCCGGGCGCCCGGCCCCGCGGCCTGCGCGCCCCGCTCCCTCCGCGCCGCGCGGTCCCTCGCCCCCCGCTTCCTCCCGCCGCCGGGCGCGCGGCGGCCACCCCGACGGGGCGCGGCGGGCGGCGCGGGTTACCTGTAGTAGGCGGGAGGGCCGGCTTCGCGCACCGCATAGCCGCTCGGTTCGTTCTCCAGGTAATAGGGCACCTGTTGGCCGTGCGGGTGCAGGAAGGGCGAGAGGGGCTGCGGCGGCGGGTGCAGTAGCACCAGCGGGCTCGGAGACACGCTGTTGAGCGGCGGGAAGGCCCCCAGGCCATTGGCGCCGAACGCCGCCGCCTCGGACCCGGGGCCGTAGGGGAGGCCCGATTGGCCGTAGACGGGCGCGGAGGCGGCGGCCGCGGCGTTGAAGTCGTACGCGGCGCCCTCGGGGTAGTTGTACACGGCGGGCTTGCTGCTGTCCACGTACACCTCACCCAGGGGCCGCTCCAGGGGGATCTTGAGCTGCGGGCGGTTCAGGGGCTCCAGCTCGTTGGCTTGGATCTGGTGCAGCAGGGCCATGCCGGACGCTTTGGTGTGCAGGGTCATGGTCATGGTGAGCGGCCGCGGGCCGGACGCAGACCGTCTCCCCCCGCGGCAGAGGGCTCAGCAGCCGGCCGGCCACCTGGAAGAAGAGCACAGCCCGCGGTTAGAGGCGGCGCAGCGCATGTCCCGCCGCGACGCGAGCGCCTGCCGGGCCCCGGGGAGCCGGCCCCGTCCCGAGGAGCGCGGCTGCCGCCGGACGCGAGCAAGTGCAGCCCGGCGCGAACGCGCTCTGCCAACTCGCGGGCTCGGGTCTCCAACTTTAAGTACCGCTCTCTCGAGCTCATAGGCATGACAAAGGTGCTGGCCCCCGGCCAGGGGCTGCTGCGGCCCTGACGTTGCCTTCAA
The DNA here is from genome assembly GCF_023699985.2 of Odocoileus virginianus. Taxonomy (NCBI): domain Eukaryota; kingdom Metazoa; phylum Chordata; class Mammalia; order Artiodactyla; family Cervidae; genus Odocoileus; species Odocoileus virginianus. Next base: position 14,477,951 of record NC_069707.1, read on the forward strand.
CATCACTCCAGGCGCGCAACTCGTTTTGGAGCGATCCCAAAGAGCAGCTTCCCTGAACTTTACTTTACTTGCCGCTGCTGGATAGAGGCTGGATTTCACGGCAGGAGGGCGGGGGCGCCGAGGGATCTCCTAAAGGTGGCCCGGAGAAGACGGGGTTTCAAACCAACTCGGAAGGCTCATCCCGGGGCCAGCTTTCTCTAACGTGCTACCTTATATGCCCCGTGCCAGGCTCCAATCTATCTCTGTTTGTCTCCCGTGCTGTTTGATTCACGCTCCTCGTTGGCTGGAAATACGCAGTGTGTACAGAGAATGACCCTGGGGAGGACCACTCTGTAACCGAGATATGGGAGATGGAGTAGGGTGTGCGGTTGCCGGTGCAGACAGCTATATTTAGCAGCTGCAGAGACTGATCGCAGGCATCCGGGGAAAGGGGGCGGAGATTCAAGGTGTACGTATAGGAAGAGCCGAGTTTTGCCTTCAGGAGAGTGCTACCTGACCTCAGTTTCCCTCGTCTAAAAAATTCTCCCAAAGTGGTCGCCTCCAGCCGCGATCTTCCGAGATTCTCCCAGCCCACCTTGTCTGTGTTGGACCACAGTGCTGTCCTTGCTTCCATTAGGAATTCTAATGTGAATGACGATTTACCAAAACCTTTCCGTTAGGAGGACATGGGTCTTCATGCTTTCCACAGACTATGCAACCAAAACTTCAGAAAACTGAGTATGAAATGTGATCCTTCCAGTAAAAAAAAAAAAAAAAAACCAGAACCTCAGGTCATTAACCACATCTTTAGCAATTATGTTGTACTGATGGTCTCAGCAACAAATTTTGAAAGTCAGTGATGCCTTTCTGTTCCTTTATCCTCCGATTGGACCTTCTTGGTTCACTTGGACTAGGATATGCAGATTCAAATATCCAGATTGAAAAACAGGAAAAAGTTTGGTACTGAATTAAAAGTTAAACATGCTCAAGTACATATATATATATATAAATTAGAATATATTATTATATATAATGTGTATATGTGTGTATATATATTATATAATGTGTATGTATAAATATATATTAAAAAGCTATGGTAAATACATTGTGCACCTGTAATCATGGAGAGTTTATACCTTTTAATAAACTTCCTTGTCCCCAGTCTAATGAACTCTGAAACAACTGATACTTGGCTTTAATTGCTATCCCAAACACCTGACAGAGTACCTGACAAAATTTCCGTGTCATATATAAATGCCAAAGATGCTATCACTGATAGTAATATCTGGGTATATCTTTATACTAATAAATACATGGTTACCTAATTCTTATAAGAACAGACAGAGCATTTGGGGATAATATGCAAATATAGCTGATTTACTATGAAGCCAAAACTGAGTTCAGCATCCATAACAAGAATTATAAGCAAAAAAAGGGTTAAAAACACATTAGGTGAATCAGATATTTCTCTTTATGGCCAGCAACCATTACTTTCCAAAGCAATCTTTTTACAGATGACTTCTCCGTAAATCACACTTTCAATTTTCAAACATCTTAAGAGAGAGAGAAAAAAAAAAAAAACCATGCACAAGCTCTTCAGAGGACTCTGAAAAATCTGAACCTTCCGAATTCTATGTAAATTACACAAAGAACACTGTGGGTCCGAAAGCAGAAGGAGGTGCACACACAAACCCAGGGAAAACAGCAAAGCCTAATCTCCCTGCTTGGATACAGACACTGGTCAGAAAGGTGAGTTGCTCTCTCAAAATGCTAAAGCTGCAAAGAGAAATCAAAACAGTCCTACCCTGCTGGATCAAGAGCGTCTTTCCAGAAATGTTCCATGGGCTTGTAGAAGTCAAGGGCTGAGACAGTGAGAAGGAAGGGAAGAATGTGCTCCCATGTGCCTGTGGCTCCGTGTGTGAGCAAGGCAGAGCGTGTGGGGATGTGTTTGCATGTGGGATGGCAAGGAATCGGGAAGCAGCCAGTAGGCAGGGCATTTGGCAGCCCCTCCCGGCAGGCAGAGCAGCTGGGTGAATGGCATTGGAGAGTGAGGAGAGGCTTGCTGTCTGCTCACGGGGAGCAGGGTGCCACACTCAAGTCAGCCTTACTGGATGGAACCAACACTCCCAAGCCTTTCTGCTCCTTCTACTTGGAGCCTAGAAAGTGTGCCGTGTTTTCTGCTGCCATCCGAGGCAAGAGGGAAAGCAGGCTTGCTGTAAAATCATAGGCTTATGGCTCAAATAGAATGCCAGTCAAAAGTGCGTGGATATCAAGTTTACAAAATGTGACACGGGTGGTTTTTCCTGAAGAATATAATTTAACAATAAAAGCCTTCTGGGATCCACTTGGATCAGATGCCTTGCTGGCCCAGCCTCCCCCCCCCCTTTGCCCCCGCCCACCATCCCCCTGTCTCTGAACAGACACACTGTTGCCGTGCCTCCTGGTTGCACCAGGAAACCAGACTTTGGAATAAATGTTTTGGCATTCTAGGGATGTGTTTCCAACTGAAATGTAATATTCCTCCACCTCGTTAACCAAACCCACAAACCTTTCCACGAATAGCTCAGTTGACTGCTTTCAGTAAACATGAAAAAATATATCATTAAAATCCCAGAGGAGGAAGATAAGACAAAGGTAGGTACCTTTGTTTGGCACTGATTTTAGGCTTTCTGTTTGTAGAGGCATTGACCATGGGTAGAGGGTCTCTCATTTCCCAATGATGTCCACATAGAGCCACCAGGTTCTCAACGTTTCTCTTGACCATGGTACTAACACACAAAGAAAGTGCTCCTCGTGGCCCTAACCCAGTGTCTAAGGACATGTGACGCCTACTGGAGCCTTTGTTGCCAGACGTTAGTCACTGCCTTGGGTATTAAATGGTTCTAATCACAATGCCAGGAGTGGCTAGTCTCTGGCCCTGGTACCTCATGCAGTTACTGAGAGATTTATGAGTGGCTCTTAAGACCAGTACAAAGGAAGAGGTAAAAAGTTATTTTTTTTAAAAAGTTACCAAAATGTTAATAATGTCATGATGCAAATAGGATTTTGTGCTTCGAAAGTCCCAAAATATTGCAATATTACAGCACAGAACCCTTTGTTGTTGATGGCTGTGAATATTAACTCCTCCCATGGTCAACTATGGCCATGCATGCACTAAGCCAGTCCAAAATAAAACAAGAATGTGCAAAGAATGGAGAAGGAAGGGAAAGAAGGGGGAGGAAGCAGAGGAAAACAAAGAAGGAGGAAAGAAAGGAGGGAGAGAGGAAAGAACTTTGCAAGTGTTCTCCTTGAACAGAGGAAGGATAAGAAGTCCCATTATCTCTTCACAGACTTTGATAATTCTACAACTAACCATCAAAGTTAGTCCCAGATGTCGGATAAAGCCAGTTTTCTGGAACACTCTCTTGCCCATATTCTCTTTCCTATTCCTGGTAAGAATCGTCACCCAGGCCTGATGATGGCGGGTGGGAAAGGACCGCGAACCTTGCCAGTCTTCTTCTAGTGCTTCTGGCAAACAAACCTACAGCCTGGTTCCGCCTCTACCCTCCCCAGCTGCACAGCCTCACGCTCCCCTCCTTGGCTTCCTGGCATGTGCTGGGGAGTTCGGGTCAAGTCTATTTCTGTAGCTCCACCATCGAGAGCATCACCAGACCACTTTGCCAACAGTCTCCTGGGCATTGCCTGCTCATTGAAAATGTGAGTCATCATTCTTCCTTCCCCCAGACATAGGGCTCCTCTCCAACCACCACCCCCCGCCCCGCCCCAGTCTGTGACTAGCATCATTATCCCTGCAGTCGCCTAGGGCACTCCTGTAGGCTTTCTGTAGCCTTGGCACTCCTGAGCATTCTAGCTTTGCCGTTTATCCCTTCCCCTGACACTCCTATGCCCCTCCTGCATTACCTCACCTGGCAAAAGGATCTCCTGGGGACATCTGCCTCTGCATACTTCTTCCTAGATCCTGCTGCCTTATATTTTGTTGGTTTTTACAGCTTTGAGATCCATTTTCTCATGATCGGCTCCATTCTTCACCCAGATCATAGCTTTCTCCAGAGTTCAGGCCTCCTTTCTTCCCATAATATCTTGTCTAATGTATCTCCCCCTGATGTGTAACCTATGCTTCTGTTGAAGGGAAAAAAAAAAAAAAAAAAAACCTTGAGCCTCCAAGCACTCAAAGCTTTCCTGATGACATCCCCTCTGCCTAGAACCCTGCTTTGCTGGCTTGTCAGGGGAAGGTCTTTTTTAAAGTTCAGCCCAAATGCTATCACAACCAAAGTGCCTTCTTTTAATCTTTATTCGAAGGTATTTCCTCTCCTCTGAACACGTTATATTTCTCATGCATATGTTACATTCTTCCTTGTATTAACATATAGATTATATATCCCCTCCTGCTCAGAAGTTCCTTGACGACAAGGTCTGCAAAGAGTTATTTGGGAATTTTCTGAGTCCCTAGCACTGTGCCTAGTCATATTAGGTCACCAAATATTGTCTAATTTATTCATCCAGGTACTTAAAAGGATAAAATAATATTATGTTTATCTGGATAAACCCTCTCTAAAAGCTAACTTTCCATGTAACGTTCTACCATCTTCAAACTGTTTTTCCTAAACGATTATCTTGGTATACTCATACTGACTGAGGCCATGAAGTCAAAATTTAAATTCATACAATCTTGAGGATTAAGCCTGCAATTCTTGGCAGCATAATTCACGAGAACGCTCTGAATTTTTTGTTCGTAACCAGATAATACTGTGACCAAACAAAGTTTCTTCTCTAGCTCCATTAAAGGCTTTTTACATTTACAAAAACATTATTCCTCCAACAGAAACATGAAAGAAAATAAATGTGGAAATATTTCCAAAATAGCCTCCACTCCTAGAAATGGTTCCTTCAGTCTGAGATGTGGAGCTCCAGCTCTGTTCAAACTGATCATTATTTTGATGATAAAAATGCTCTGTTTGGGAGATTTTTCTGCACATTTATTTGACACCATTTATTTTTCTCTAAAGTAGAAGAAAAAGAATTTCCTTTTAGGTTTCTGCCTTTTTTTTTTTTTTTTTGGTTTCTGCCTTTAAAAATGGTTCACACTATTTAAGGACTTTTGATTAGCTCCTAGATTTTTTTTTTCAACTGACATTTGATTTTTGTCTTATTAGGTAAATTTGATATGCATGGAAATGTACATATCTTATGTGTACAATCTTGATGAGTTTGGACATGCCCACAGAACAACTGTCTCAATGAAATCATACAGTATTTCCATCACTCAAGAAATTTCACTTCACGCCTGTTCTAGCCAACATGCAACCCCTCCAGGCAACCACTGCTATGATTGCTATCATCATAGATTTATTTTGCCTTCTGGCCCAAAATGACCCATGACCTCTTTCATATTGGAGCACATAATATACCCCGTTTCCATCCACTGGCACAACAGTGCGGTGCTGGGCACCCAGCAGTGTAAGGGCATCAAGGTACTTAGCTATCCTCTCAGTCAGACCCCTCTCCTGGGATCAGCTCCCTCAAGACCCCAGAATTTTACTTACACTCTACTCAGGGACTTTTTTAACTATAACAGGCTTTCCTTGATCAGGTGTTACATAACCCTGCCAAGATACCAGTTAATGAGGAGCCAAATGAAATCAAGATTCTTTACCATGTTCTTAAACAGCCCATCTAAAAAAATTTTTTTTAATTTAATGATTTTTAAGCCTAGAATCACACCCCAAATCCTAATTCTCATGAAAGTCAGGACCTCAGATGCAATTCCCTGTCTTTCTACCCAGAACTCAGTGGGGTACTTTGGATTTTGGGTTGTCAGGCAGAAAAACTACTCTTCATTGTGAATCAATGAGTGGTTCAGATTTGATTCACCAGCTTTAAAGAATTTAGTAACTTTTCATGTTACATTTTTTAGAAAACTTTTAATGTAATTTAACTATCAGACATGCAGCATAAGACAGCTGAGAAAGTGCTTTCTCTATAAGTGCCATGAGTGATGAAAGAATTCCAATTATTCCCATTATTATTACACTGTGCCCCTCTCCCTCCCTTTTTCTGTTGTTTACTTGAGGAATCTCACTGCCAGAGTAGGGTATCACTTCTCTGTGGAGAGCAATATTCAGATTGTGCCTAAGTTCAAGTTGATTCAAATAGTAACATGCACTGTTAAGGAGGACCTTTATAGACACACATACACACACACACATATACACACACATACATCAAGTAATCAACCAGAAACCTGGCAAAATTTCAGAACCAGCCTTAGTCAAGTGGTTTTTAAAAGGGGGGGGGGGGGGTGATTTTTGCATTTTGAATCTTTTAAGGTCTTTCTTCCTATTTTGTTACCACTCTCATCTGGATAACTAGCTCCCTCAGGACCCAAGATCCCAAGCTACCCATGCTGACCAGTCTCTCCCCCACCTCCAAGACCCTCAATTACAATCCTGCTATCTCAAAGAAGTGATATATTTATTGAACATGCCAAAGAATAACTCATTTATTTGGTTCACTCAAATCAGAATACTGATTACCTACTATTTATCAAGACCATTGCTATGTGTTAGGTCCTGTCTTAGATAGCTCAGGCTGCCGTAACAAAAGATCATAGACTGGATGGCTGAAACAACAGGAGTTAATTTTCGCATGGGGCTGGTCACCAGAAGTCCAATATCAGAATGCCACCTTCATCAAGTCTATTGAAGAGCCACTTTCTGGCTTTCAGACAGGGGCCTTCTCTCTGTGTTCACCCCTGGTGGGCAGAGCTCTCTATTCTCAGAAGGCCACAATCCTGTTGGATGAGGGTTCCACCTGTGACCTCATTTAACCTCAATTACTTCCAGAAGATTCCATCTCTAGATACCATCACAAGGGGGAGGTTAGGGCTTCACCATATGAATGTAGGGAAGACACCATTAAGTCCACAGTCGCCACCCAAACATAAACAACAAATGTCTGTGCCCTCAAAGAGCTCACTTCTAGGGCCTTTGGATTTAGTCCTGCTGTAACAGACCCTCCTACTCAGCCTCCCTTAGGAGAATCCCTGCCTCTGTCCACCCACAGCTGTTGGTAGTCCTCTGGGTTCCGCTCCAGGCCGTCTTGGCCCCTCTACACTTCTCCACCACTCCCAGGGTTCTAAGTTTCACCTGTACATTGAAGCCTTTAAAATAGAAATCTCCAACCAAAAGGTCTCTGCTGGTCAGGAGCCATTTCCAGATACCTCTTAGACATTTTTACCTGCATGTTTCATTCAATAAAGACTTCTTGAGCACCTACTGTGCGCGCGCCATCTGCAGCTCACTTTGTTCAAAATTACTGTTTCTTTTCCCCAGACCTACTCTTCCCTCTGTTTCCTGTCTCAGCAGACAGCATTGCTGTTCCTGTAATTGTGCAAGCCACAAACATCCAGCCTTCAGCCTTGACCTGCCTGTGCTTAATCTCTCACAAATCTTTTTTACTTCTGTCTCCTTGATCTCTTTTGAGTCAATTGCATTTTCTTGCCATTATTATTTTCAGGCCACTATCTTCTCTCCCAAGATATGCCTCCAGACTTTTTCTTCCACTGTCCATTCACCATACTATGGGAAGAGTAATCTTTCTCAAGAGCAATGGAACTTGAATTATTATTCTACTTTCTCGAGAGTTCTCTCCCACAGATATTGTGCTCCTGCCATACTGAATTATTTTCCAGTTTCTCAGACTCTCTCAACTCTGTCTGAATCTAAATATTCAGATTTTTTTATTCGCTCTACCTGGAATCTTCCTCCTATTCGTTTTCATCTGATTTACTCCTATGCATACTTTAAGTCTCCTTCCAGATATCACAGCCACCAGGAAGCCTTCCTTGGTTTTCTACTGTGTGCCTGATTGTAAATGCCCATTGCTCCCTGAAAATTCCTGGTCATTGCTCTTATCATGCTGTTGGAATTTCCTGTGTCTTTCTCTGTATCCTCCCAGTGACCTATAAATTTTTAAAAGGCACACAGGGACTGTCTTTTTCCAAATCATGAGCCCATTGCTTAGTAAATTTCTGATGAATAGTTGGCCCCAATAAATACTATTTGAATAATGAACATTTAAACCTCTCCTTGATATCACATTTGCTTTGCCAGCTCAATTCCTCAATAACTTAATTCCAAAGGACTGATTATAAGGGCTAGAATTCAGAACCAAAGCTTAGAGAAGAATCTGGAAGCAGATTCATATTTTCTAGAACAACTCAGATTTCTTATCTTATATAAATAGGCTATTAGAATTATTGGCCCCTTTATGGCTTGTCAAGTCCAAGCCTGAATTGTCTCTATAAAGAAAGATCATTTTTGCTGAATGTCTAGTCTAGAACAACTGGACTAGAATCTGGATCTCCAAAATTAGGGTGTATCACCCATCCTACCCCACCCCTATTCTCTTCGTGTTGATAATGCCTTCTTTCTTTTATGGGCCATGATCTGCATAATCAAATTAAGATGTAATCTTAGTGGCTCAGTGGGCTATTCTTAGAGTCTTAAAATTTTCCAACTCTGGAAAACAAAGCAAGATTGCTTCACATTCTCAAATCACTGAAAAGAAATGGGGAGAATGGTTTGGGAATGTAAGCTTAAAATATTGAAGCAATTTGTATTCAGAGAAATAACTTGCCTTATGAAACATAAAGAAATGAATTCTCATGCATTACTCTTAGAATAGAGTTTATTAAGGTCTGACCCTGATACCTATTAATATATTTATCATTTGAATCAAACTCTCTAGCTGGAGAAAATCTTTATATCCTTTCTGTATCTTCTAAATTGTACAAACTTGCAAATAGAGCATCTTTAACCTAAAAAAACGCTTTACTGTATTTGACACATCCCAATTTCCAAGACAATCTAATTTGAAAGACATTCAAGTACCTTTCCATTTTGCTGTCATACTCATCAGGGAAGTTACATTATGATCCAAAAGTACTCACCTTCCTAAAAACCAAAGCTTCTTAAAAGAACTGGAAAAATTGTTGGGAATAACATTGTAAACACTAGGTTCAGAAAAATATAGTGGCAAACTTTTGGTTGATTCTCAAACAAAGACATTACTTTTTGTGACACTTTCAACAACTTTTGTACATAAATGCGAAGAAAAAAAATAATTCCACAAACTTTTATGCCAAATGCTAATGAACGGCTAAAATATACAAATTGTCTTTTCCTCCCGTGTTCTCCATCCTGCCCTTCTTCTCAATTTTCTGTCCTTAAAACATCTACCTCTTCCCTATCTGCGCTCAAGCCTGCCTCTTCTCTGAGACCAGCCCTAATCACCATGGATCACCCCAGTAAGACCCAGAATTCTAATCAGAATTCACAGCAGGAAAAAAAAAAACCCTGCCCAGTCGTTCTGTTCTCTCCCACATGTGATGTGTGTCCTCAACTCCCTTGCCTCCCCTTTCAACAGTCCCAGTCACAACACTCCTTCAACACAAGCCTCTCAGGCCTTGAGTTGGGGCGGGGTGCCAGAGTTTAAACTGTACAACTGTCCACTCTCCCAACCCCATCTCATCCAAATTCTAGCTTGTTCAAAGTCTTAACTTTAGCCTGCAGTTTACAGGAACGTATCTGATTGAATTAATTTTTCCATTCTCACTTCACATGCAGGTATTTGAATTTTTTTTAAATGGGAAACCTTATTAAACTAGAGAAATCTCTACTTGTAGAATTGCAAAAGGGCCTGGGAGGAGGTATCTGTAGGTAAAGCTTATCCTGCCCTTTTCTTTCTCAAGACTTTCAAAAATTCCAAACTATCTCCTGGTTAACCCCCAGGGTGCCTGAATGAACTGTTCTTCACATTTCAGCAAGAATATGTCTTTATTCTCACCTGGATGGTCTTTGTTTTTGTGTAAGCAATTAGCAATCTGTAATAAACAAGCCCGCACAGCGCCTGGGAGCAAAGTTGTGGCTTTCATAGGATATGTTCCATTGCAGTTACTTACCAAAGAAAAACTGAATGTGAAACTATTCCAAATACATAAAATTTACTCCCTCAGTACATTGAGATGCTAGAGGCAGAAGACCATAAAAAGCAATAAAGTCATTTTCTGAGTGCTTGTGTAAAACATGGAAAAATTTAGGTCCAACAGTCCCCTTCCCATTGGTTTCTCTTTCATGTAAAATGTGATCTTTGACTCTTTCTGACGTGGTAATTTAGCTTTTTCAGAATGGGCGTAAGAAAAATCAAACTAAATATAGCTCTTGCTCATGAATCTGGACATGCTTATTCTTGAAAATAAATGCTGCATTCATTCAGATGAATGTTTCCCAATCAGCCCAAATTCACCCTTCACTCTATACTTAACATACTTTTCCATCTCTGCCCACCAGCCCGATTACCATTTTGGGTAATCTAGCATTTGCTGACTGGTCAGTTGCAACTCCCATTTCAAACTCTTCACATTGTTTAAAGAAGTTTTTGTAGAAACTCAACCAGAATCTCATGACTCTGAGCCTGTAGTTGCCTCACAGTGGCTATAATAGCTCTGTGTATATTCTTGGAAGTTTCATCATCTGCCACCCCATGCCCCTCCCCCCCCCCTTTGTATGTGGGGAGGAAAGAGGTTGGCAAAAGAAATCAGATTGCCTTAGCCTTTCTGTAAGCTCAACTGGTGGCGGGGGGCGGGGGGGGCAGATTATTTCTGTCACAGTGGGCTAGTGCAGTATGAGCTGATACTCAGTTTTGGAGACTTTTCTTTCGGATTGGTTTGACTACAATGAAGATATTCCAAAACAGCCTTTCTCTAAAGTTGATTTCTTTATTGACATCTTACTAGAAGCCTAAGGTAAAGCCTGATGCCTGTTCATTGAGCATCTAGCATGTGCTTTACAGGTATTATTTTATTTAAAATTTGTTTTCCCTTTATTTTTGAGTATGTAATGGAGATGGTGTTTTAATCTTCAATAGATATTTCCATAAACATTTTGACAGAATCTCCTCCCACCTCTGTGTGCCACCTGCCAATTTCCCCTTTCTAGAGGCAACAGATGTTACCTGTTTTTAAAAGACTCCTTCCAGAGCTATTCCATGCATATAGAACACACACATTTCCCATCCTTTTTTAAAAATAGTAACACGCACTCCATTTTGTACCATGTTTGTTTTCATTAACAATATATGTCTCTGTTTTGCTATGTAAATATATCCCTCATTTTTATGACTGCATAGTATTCCATTGTGTAAAAGAATCATAATTTATTTTGCCAGTTCCCCATTCAGGGCAATTAAGTTTGTCCCCAGTCTTTTGCAATTGTCAACAATGCTGCAATTAATAATCTTGTATGTAAGTCAATTCTTATAGGATTAACATGCACAATATTCATCTTAGCTTGTGTCTGCTTAGTTGCTAAGTCTTGTACGACCCCTTGCAACTCCATGGCCTGTACCCCACAAGCTCTTCTGTCCATGGGACTTCCCAGGCAAGAATACTGGAGCATGCTGCTATTCCCCTCTCCAGGGGATCTTCCCAACCCAGGAATAAAACCCACATCTCCAGCACTGGCAGGCAGATTCTTTACCACTGAGCCACCTGGGAAGCCCATTCATTTTAGTAAGTGTTGCCTAAATGCCCTCTATATAAGTGGTTGTACAATTTGAACTCCTACACCCTCACATATATGATGGATCTTTAAACTTTTGATATTTCTCAAAATATCTCTGTTCAGTTTTAATTTGCACTTTTTTACTTTGAGTGAGGATGAGCATCTTTTCACATGTTTTAGTCTGAATATTAGGTTGACCACTCAGAGGCTGAGTGAATTTGGACAAATTAAAGTTTTTGAGATCAAAGGATTGTTGCAAGATGAAATGCAATGATGTCGGAAATGCACGTTCTCCTTGCCAGTTTCCACCATTATTTTTCCAGTAGTTAACAATTACAGGGGCCCCAGAAATAAAAGCTAATGATGTATTAAAAGTAATAGAAAGCATGATAAAAGCCAGGGTTGTGGTACCAGAAGGTTTTAGATGAAATAAAGAGCTGTTGTTGAAGCCTTCCTTGCTTACTGCCATTCCAAAATGACAGTTTGCTTAGCACAACCTCATTGAAATTGGGTGCAAATCAGGACTGCTTCCCTGAGGATGAAAAATAACTCTGCATAGTGGCACCTTAGGTGTGGAATAGAACATTAACACCAGAAGCAAGCTATGTAAACTTGAAAAACAGAGACTCACTTATGAATCCAGTGTGTTTGAGGAATGAATTGTTGAAATGCCAGTTTTAACTATTTTACAATGTTTTCAGACTCATTGCTGAAACCACCTTCTACTGCTCCCACGGAGGCATTGTACAGACAAGTAAATACTCATCATCAAATTTTAAACCTCTGTAAATAAATGGTAGATTGTTGACAAAATCTTGGCTGCCATGACAGGAAAAGGACTGTGGCTTTCACAAAAATAAAAAGAAATATTTTGAAGTACTGTAAATATCAGGTATGAAGATGCTTTGATATACAGCTAAAATGTTTGCGACTCAAATGGCAAACGTGTCCACAGTCTAATTTGGAATCCCTTTATGTACAGATTTATCAGTTAAGTTGAAACCACAAACCACCCATTTTTAAACCATGTTTTGGTCTTGCCATTTATGTTCTATGAATAAATACAGCCAATGAATCTGGAGAATGTGGGTCCCAATAAAAGACAGGAAAACAGGAATACATTGTGACCTTCAATGTATTTTTAATGAAAAAAATAAAGAGGTTTTATGTTTATGACTAATTTTTCATTTTTGCAAAAGAAGCCAAATAGTTATTTTTACATTAGAAGGAAACTCTATTGCTATGTATTCATAAGCTTTCTGATCCATTGCATAAATGTCAAAGGAGGTTTGATATGACTTCTTTCCATAGTCAAATATATTCTATTTCCAATTTTTAGAAATTATTTAAAAGACAATTAAATAGCCTAGCATTAAAGATAACATTGTATTATCCTAATATGTTTAAATGTGTTTTTATCTCACAAGTACATGATCTAAAATTAACATCTGAGCCAGATCTAATTCTTCATGGGGAGTAGGTAGGTGACCTGTTAACACAGGATTTGTCACTTAGAATTAAATATATTGTTTCTGTGTTGTGTTTCTTACTAGATGTTGAGAAGCTTGTGAGTCCTTTGCTAGCCACCTGGCACATATTTACTGCTGATTAAATGTATTGGAAGAGAATACATGAATAAGTGAATTAATTAACTCAACCTTCAAAAACCTAGGTTCATGGGATCTGATCATGGCAAATAGATGGGGAAGCAATGGAAACAGTGACAGACTATTTTTTTAGGCTCCAAAATCACTGTGGTCGGTGACTGCAGCCATGAACTTGAAAGATGCTTGCTCCTTGGGAGAAAAACTATGGCAAACCTAGACAGCAAAGACATTTCATCTACAGAGAAATGGATTAGGAAGATGTGGTATGGATATACAATGCAGACTCAGCCATTAAAAAACATGAAATAATACCATTTGCAGCAACATGGATGTGTCTGGAGATTGTTATACTAAGTGAAGTAAGTCAGAGGAAGACAAATATCATATAATATCGCTTATGTGTGGATCCAAAAAAAAATGATGCAAATGAACTTATTTACAAAACAGAAACTGAAAGACATAGAAAATGAATTTTTGGTTACCAGGAATGATGGGTTGGGGTGGGAGGAATAGACTGGGAGTTTGGGATTGACACATACACATTAATAGATAATCAACAAGGACCTATTATATAGCATATAGCACAAGGAACTGCTTAATATTCTGTAATAACCTAAATAGAAAAAGAAATTGAAAAAGAATAGATATGTGTATAATTGAATCACTTTACAGCACATTTGAAACTAACACAACACTGTAGATCAACTATAGTCCAGTATAAAGCAAAAACTTTTCTTATAAAAAAACAGAGACATTACTTTGCCGACAAAGGCTCACATAGTCAAAGCTAGGTTTTTTCCAGTAGTCATGTATGATGGAGAAGGAAATAGCAACCCACTCCAGTTTCCTTGCCTGGAGAATCCCATGGACAGAGGAGCCTAGCAGGCTTCAGTCTTTGGATCGCAGGAGTCGGACACAGCTGAGCAATGGAGCACATTTATGGATGTTGAGAGTTGGACCATAAAGAAGGCTGAGTGCCGAAGAATTGATGCTTTTAAACTGTGGTGCTGGAGAAGACTCTTGAGAGTCCCTTGGATTGCAAGGAGATCAAACCAGTCAGTCCTTAAAGAAATCAAGCCTGAATACTCATTTAAAGGACTGATGCTGAAGCTGAAGCTCCAATACTTTGGCCACCTCATGTAAAGAGCTGACTCAGTGGAAAAGGACCCTGATGCTGGGAAAGATTGAAGGCAGGAGGAGGAGGGAACGACAGAGGATGAGATGGTTGGATGGCATCACCGACTCAATGGACATGAGTTTGAGCAAACTCCAGGAGATGGTGGAGGACAGGGAAGCCTGTTGTGCTGCATTCCATGGGGTTGTGAAGAGTCGGACACAACTGAGCGACTGCCTGACAACAACAAGCCTGTTGTTTTGAGTTACACAGCATTGTTGTTATCGTTCAGCTGCTAAGTTGTGTCTGACTCTTTGGGACTCTATGGACTGCAGCACTCCAGGCTTTCCTGTCCTTCATCATCTCCTGGAGTTTGCTCAAACTCGTGTCCATTGAGTTGATGATGCCTTCCAACCATCTTGTCCTCTGTCACCCCCTTCTCCTCCTGCCCACAATCGTTTACAATCAGGGTCTTTTCCAACGAGTCAGCTCTTCGCATCAGGTGGCCAAAGTATTGGAGCTTCAGCTTCAGCATCAGTCCTTTTTTTTTTATTTTTTATTTTTTTTATTAGTTGGAGGCTAATTACTTTACAATATTGTAGTGGTTTTTGTCATACATTGACATGAATCAGTCATGGATTTACATGTATTCCCCATCCCGATCCCCCCTCCCACCTCCCTCTGCGCCCGATCCCTCTGGGTCTTCCCAGTGCACCAGGTCCGAGCACTTGTCTCAGGCATCCAACCTGGGCTGGTGATCTGTTTCACCCTAGATAATATACATGTTTCGATGCTGTTCTCTTGAAACATCCCACCCCCTCACCTTCTCCCACAGAGTCCACAAGTCTGTTCTATACATCTGAGTCTCTATTTCTGTTTTGCATATAGGGTTATCATTACCATCTTTCTAAATTCCATATATATGTGTTAGTGTACTGTAATGGTCTTTATCTTTCTGGCTTACTTCACCCTTTATAATGGTCTCCAGTTTCATCCATCTCATTAGAACTGATTCAAATGAATTCTTTTTAATGGCTGAGTAATATTCCATGATGTATATGTGCATCAGTCCTTTAAATGAGTATTCAGGCTTGATTTTCCTTAGGATTGACTAGTTTGATCTCCTTGCAGTCCAAGGGACTCTCAAGAGTCTTCTCCAGCACCACAGTTCAAAAGCATCAATTCTTTGGTGCTCAGCCTTCTCTGTGGCCCAACTCTCAAATCTGTACATGACTGCAGGAAAAACCATAGCTTTTGACTATACAGCACTGACCAGATGTTTATTACTATCTGAAATATGGAACAATATCTCTGCCTCAAGAAGTATAGGGTGAGACAAGATGTTCTGATCGACAGATGCCCTGGAAACCACATGTCTTCAAGTGTCCCCACCTTGCCTTACAACTCAGGAAAGGCTCCTTGTGGTAGCTGCACTGAGTCACCTCTGGGATCTTTGCATCCCAGCTCTGTCCACTATGGCCTTCTCTTAGAGCTTCAGGATCTCTGTAACAATGTGGCCCAGTGACCCCAGTTACCCCAGGCCCACCACACTGCTGACAAAGTCAAGAGGAATGAACAGAATGCCTCTGAGGACCCCCAGTACTGTATACACAGCAGCAGACCAGCTGGCTTTCTCTGTGCATGACCAGAAGCAACTGTTCTACTCAATCACTGTAAATTCCCATGATCATAAATAGCAGTTATTATTAACGGTCCTTTTGGGAAATCTCATGATATCCAACTCTATACTGTCTTTCATTCAAGTCCAGAAATTCCAACTATAAGGCCAATTTTACCAGACAATTTTAGACATTCCTTGAAGGTGGAGACTAAGTTCAGGAATCAAGTCAGGATGACACGATGGAGACTCCTGGTGGTGCAAAGTTTGACCTCATTAATTCACTCCCTTTTTTGACTGAATTAAGTGATTGGAGGCTCAGTAGGTTAGAAAAAACTGCCCCATGTTTATTTGGTCAAATGTATCTGGTTTCCTTGTAGTTCAGCTGGTAAAGAATCTGCCTGCAGTGTGGGATACCTGGGTTGGATCCCTGGGTTGGGAAGATCCCCTGGAGAAGGAAAAAGCTAACCACTCCAGTATTCTGGCCTGGAGAATTCCATGGACTGTATAGTCCCTGGGGTCACAAAGAGTGGGACACGACTGAGCGACTTTCACTTTCAGTTTTCACTTTTATGCATATATCTACAAACAAGATATTATAATAGAGCTGTTTAGTCCTAGAGGTGAGCCAGGCTCCGTAAATAATAGATGGCTCAATCCACCAGCAAGTTTAAGTCACCAAGCAGTGTTTGGAAAAACAAAGCAGTTAGCAGAGAGGACTTTACTCTTTCCTATCACACATCAAGAGATCGAAAGGAGTCAAGAAAAGGGAGAATTTGGAGAGAAAGTGGTTTGCTGGGCCTCCCCCTCAAGTGGAAGAGGCAGAATGTGTCCACCCTCATCTCAAGCCCAAGGAAAGCAGCCTTAATGCACCTTTAGAAGATTCAACAAACCACCTCCCTGGTGGCCTAGTGGTTAAGGCTTTGCTTTCCATTAGCATCTGGTCGGGAAGCTAAGATCCTACATGCCTCCTGGCCCCAAAACTAAAACATAAAACAGAAGCAATATTGTAACAAATTCAACAAAGACTTTTAAAATGGCCCACATCAGAAAAATCTTTTAAAAAAAAAAAAGATCAGATAAGTATCTCTTGAGAACAGGCAGGCACAATGGCCTCATGCGTCTGATCAATCCACTGGAAATCTTAGGGGCAAAAGACCTTGGCTCACTACTCTGACAGCAAGCAAGGAAAGCGGGCTGTGTTGGGACTAGGCTGTGCTCCCAAAGTCTATGGAGGCAAAGGATGGAGCTAAAATGAGCAACAGGCAAGAGAGAATCACTTGCAGCTTCAGTTTCTATCCAGCCCACGAGAAATGCCTGAAGCCGAGAGGTGACCTCAGAAACAAGAGCACTGCTGATTCCCAAGGCCAAGGGGGAACCAGGCAGAGGATGTGACCTTACCTGCATGAAGGGATCCACAGGTGAGAGGTCCCCAGAACTGGGGTACCAGGTGTGAATCAGAAGCACCATACACGAGCTTCAAACACCTGCCAGATCCAGAAATCACACCACCAGCTCACCACAGTATTTCCTGGCCCTTTCCTCTGCTTCTAACCCACCCCTTTCAACCCTGAAAGTGGGAGTGTTAGCTGCTCTGTCCTGTTTGACTCTTTGCAACCCCATGGACTTGTATCCCACCAAGCTCTTCTGTCCATGGAATTCTCCAAGCAAGAATACTGGAGTGGGTTGCCATTTCCTTCTCCAGGGGGTCTTCCTGACCCAGGGATTGAACCCAGGTCTCCTGCATTGCAGGCAGACACTTTACCCTCTGAGCCACCAGGGAAGCCCCTCACATGGGATTGGGTATATTAACTAGTGAGCAGAGGTCCTCTATTACTTGAAGTAACCAGAAACTCTTGAGATTTGCTTCACATTTCATCCAAGGAAACAACTGACCCTACAAATTTGAAGTCATAGTGAATACTCTCTTCTTATTCCATGAGACCTGCTTTTCAGTATAATGGTAGCATTTATTTTCCTTTAAGGAACTGAAGCTTCTCATGCACTCTGCCCTGCACTGCTTCAATAAATACAAAAAATGGCTCCCATAACAGAGTTGAGACTAACGAGAGCGAAATTTGCTGATCCAGGTAAGTCAACATATCTACTATTTCTTTTCAAGGACACATTTGGTGCCTACCAGGATAAAATGTCTTAATAACTGTTCATATGTCAAATTACAGATTTTTAAAACAAGTCAACAAAAGGCTCTCTGAGAGGTTCAGTTTATACCCTTGAATAAAGAGGTTTAGCCCTTGTAAAAAGTCAAATGTCTCCTTCAGCAACATTTGTGTGTATAAATGGTTGTTTGTTGTTGATGTTTAAAAACAGCATTGGGAGAAAATGGGCATGTTCTTTCATTAACTGCTCTCTAAATCAAGTCCAGCGAGGATGAGATGAAGAAAGGTTGTATTCAGTTAAAAGAGCCCCAGACTCCTCCGGGTCTCGAGCTCCTGGGACCGCCGCCCTCCAGCCCAGCTTCCTGACCTGCAGATCACATGGAACTGTATCAAGGCCACAAAAGGCAGCTTTTGGCTGCACGGTGGATGGGAGAGTCAGACACACGGGTTTGCAGAGAACATCAGACTTTGGAGGTTGATCCTGGCTCCAGAGAATCAGGAACATTCTCTCAGGAAATGGACCACCCCCAGCCACTTCTCCGCAGCAGCTGTGCTCTGGACCAGTCTTGCGACTTTAGTGATAAAATCAGGTCAAAGTCAAGAGCATTGTAAGCAGGCTACGGGGACAAGCCAGGATGTAAGGGCTGGACAAGATCTTGGAGGTCACCTAGGTTAATGCACCACAATGTCTTCCCTGCTGCCCACTCACATGAAGGAAGACACTTAAAAGCTTGAACGTCTGTCCAACCCCCGGTTCTCTGCAACCCTTGTTGCACCAAAATTTTTCTCCAATATAAGAAGATTTGATGGCTGATTTACATTGTTGTATAGCAGAAACCAATACAACACTTCAAAGCCATTTTCCTCCAGTTAAAAAATAAAGTACTATGCAACACACCACTCTAAAAAAAAAAAAAAACTTGAGAATTAAAAGGACATTAATGTGGGAATAACCTCTTCTTTGCACAAAACACATATACACCATTTGATAACAAAGGACCTGAATCACACCTCCCAGTCAATCTCACTACACAGAATTTTACCACAGTGCATTTCAGACTTGCTTGCCCATTATAACCTCTTCTTTGTGTTGATTGGGAACTAAGTTCCTATGGGGGTAAGTGGCTTGCCCAGAGTGATAACCTAGAATCACAGTCTCATAACTCATTAAAAATGGATGGAACTTGTGTTTCTTTTCACTTCCAAGAAAGCCAGTCCTTACCTATTGTTGTTTAGTCACTCAGTCGCGTCCATCTCTTCTGAGACCCCGTGGACTGTAGCCCGCCAGGCTCCTCTGTCCATGGGATTTCCCAGCCACTTCCTTCTCCAGGGGATCTTCCTGACCCAGGGATCGAACCACTGTCTCCTGCTTGGCCGGTGAATTCTTGACCATTGAGCCACCAGGGAAGCCTGGTCCTTACCTGCAGCAGCCCTTTATCTGCACTTTGTCCTAGGATCTTTCAAAACTTCCTTCTCAAGATTTCACCCCCTCAACAAAGCTTTCAGTCTCTCAGGGCATGTGGCGAAGGCATTTTGAGGAAAAACACTCTGAGATGATAAGGGACCTTCCCAGGATTAAATGCGTAAGGTAAGAAGTGAACTCTTAAAACCCATGGTTCTCAAAGTGTAGTCCCCAAGGCAAACCACATCAATATCATCTAGGAATTTTTACAAATACAAATTCCTCTTTCTTCCTTACTTTTCCATCTCTTGGCTCAAACGTCACCCCCTCCCCGCTCCCATGAACACTGCAATGAAAATGCATCCTCCATTCCCCCTTCCCCATTCCAGGCTCTCACTGAACCATCATTAGGGTGTTTTCCCATTCATTGTACTTTTCTGTCTCGGTCCCTGTAATGGTTGATCTTACATGTCCACGTGTCTGTTATAGTGCCCAATGATTGAATCTGACACTAGCCTAGGTGTTTCTGTGAAGGTATTCTGTAGGTATGATCAACATCTATAGCCAGGTGACTAAAAATTGCCTTTCATAATGTGGGTAGGTCTCACCCAATCAGTTGAAGGTCAAAAGAGCAAAAACTGGCGTTTCCTGGAGAAGAAATTCTGCCTGAAGATAACAACATTGACTCCTGTCTGAGTTTCCAGACTGCTGGCCTGCTCCATAAATTTCAGACTTTCTAGCCACCACAACTGTGTGAGCCAACTGATAAATATTACTGAAGATCTGTGCAAAAGGCATGGCTTTGGGATGGGAGACTTTTTAAAAAAAAAATAAAAAGAAAGAGAGAAATGAGTATATGCCAACATTTTTTCATGGGAATGATAATATGTTAAAGGAACTTTAAAAAGTCCTAGCAACTGGAACCCAGTGAGGGAGGTGACAGTGGCCACACCACATAGCCCAAGAATAACTGTGTTGAGAGTGTTACCTTTATCCCAGGAGCCACGGGGTCACCAAGGAGATTTAGAGAGAGGCCCGGGGAAGGTACTTCTTGTCACAATGAGTCACATATTGCCTACCTCATCCTTGAAAACTTGTCATTTGTTCTCTGATCTTAGCACATTAGAAAACAAACACTGATCTTTACATGATAAGCAATCAGAATTTTATTTGCTAGAGAATGGTATAATTGAGACCAGTTAAGGGAAAAAAGTTTTTCTCTTATTACTGAAGTTGACTTAGTTCTTTGATAGAGTGTTTTTATATTTAAAAATATATCTTCCTCTGAAGTTGGAACAATTTGAGCAACAAAATAAATAACGTAGTAGTGAATTATAACACAAAGCATAAAATAAATACCCATGAATCCATACTGATATACATGATTGAATAAATAAAAGAAATAGGGGAGAATAGACAAATCTCCCATGCTGAAGAATTCTCAATAATTTACATACATATCCTACCCTCCAGAAGCAGAGGTTAACTCCCAACTCCCTAAGAGTGAGTTGTGCATAGTGACTTTCTTCCCAAGAATACAGTATTGAAAAATGATAACTTTATAGTGAAGAAACCTGACAAAAACCACCTCAGCCTGATGGTCAAGGTCAATGTCAAGTCATAAGTAACATAAATGTTGATGGTATATACTCTTGATGAGATGTAAGGTGAATAACATCTCACCTCTGTGATCTTTTCTCCAAAACCTATAAGCCCCCTCTAAGCATGAGAAAAACACCAGAAAAATTCCAAATGAGCAACATTCTTACAAAATACCTGGCCAGTAAGTCCCCAAACTATCAAGAATACTGAAACAAGGAAAATCTGAGAAACTCTCACAGCCAAGACATAACAACAAATGTAATATGGCAACCTGGATATTGGAATAGAGAGAGGATATTAGGCAAAAATTATGAAAATTGTTATAAAGTATGGAGTTTAGTTAATAATAATATATCAGTATTGCCTCTTTAATCATAGTAAATTGACTGTATTAATGTAAGATCTTACTAATAAAGGAAACTGAGTGTAGAATATATAGGAAAGCTCTACTAGCTTATTCTGTGAATCTAAAACTGTTTAAATACACACACAGTCACAGATACCTTCTATAAAAAGTAAAACATGGAGATATGAAATTACTTTCTAAACAGACATGTACAGAATTGCTAAGACCACTTTCTGTTTGACAATTCTGGAATCATTCCATTTTGGTTGTCTACACTCGGAGCTTACGAGGTTCCTGAAGCCCTGAGAGGGTTTCCTCCGCCTGATTGTCCTGCAAAGACCAGTGGCGTTTAAGAACCTGACTCCTGGCAACAAAACACCCTTCCTGTTCCAGCCAGCAAGACAGCCAGCATCTCCCCAGGAAAGGGGGCAATGGGCAAGGAGCTGCCACTCCTCAGCAGAAACTGGCAGAATGTGCCTCTTCTTCCAGGCACACACAGCCCAGTGCAAAGGTGTTTTGGTTCGGGTTGCAGATGACGGCTGGATGTCAGCCAGCCTCTGCCCTTTCCCCCAGCCCGCATCGTCGTGGTGGCCGTGGGGGACTCAGGGTGACACATAGCCTGCTATCGGGTGACTGATGAAGGCCATGGTGCTGGAGCGGAAGCCAGTTTGCATGGTTTGTTATAACCACCAGCTCAGAAATCTCAAGTGTCATACAAAATAAGATTAAATTTTATTTCAAATTTCAGTGAGTGGATATTGGGAAGAACGTGGACAGGGAGGTGAAACTGGAGGCGTATTGAATGTCCAGTCGACTTGGATTTATATTTAACACTTTTCCACCTTTGGTCAGGACTTAACTGTTCATTCACACATATACTTCTTGTGCTTAAATGATTAGATTGCAGGCAGAGAGTCATAGCAGCAGAGTAGCTTGATTTCTAGAAGGCAAACAGAATAACAGAGTGGTGAAATGGGCAACTCCACATACTTTAAATTCGTGTGCACATTTCTGGAAGGAAATCTGGAAGTATTTATCAAGAGTTGTATATATATTTATACTTTTAAAATTATTTGTCATAAGGAACTAATCTAAGATACACACTAAAATAACAAACAGATATTATAAACTTGGAAGTCAACTAAAAAAAGAAATCTGTTAATGAGGAGCTGGCTAAATAAATCATTATCCATAAGTACAAAATTATAAATTGAATTATAATACTTTTCTTAAAAATAACTTGTTCAAAAATAGATTTGCAATCTTAATATAAAGTGAAGAAATTGGACTATAAAAGTGCACATGATACTTGCCTCTTTATAATCTTTAATATTTTCTAATTTCATATTTCTACATATATTACTTTTATAATAAAAGGAAAACAGTGACTGATAAATTCTTTCATTCCATTTTTTCATATCCTAAACAAGAAAGATGGAGAACTGATTTAAACTCCAGTTCCAACAGGTTGTTGACTGACCTTTAGTCAAGGAAATTTTGAAATCCTTGTTTTTAAAACAAAGGGTTTGAACACAATAATCCAAGTCCTCAATTTTTTTATGATTTACATGACTATAATATATATTTCTATAGCATATTACAGTTAATGATATAGCATATTACAATCTGCCCATGTGTATTTAATCTTTTAGGATTTTAGTTGTTATTATGTCTTCATTACTACTCACCTCTGCTTCAGACTCTCACAGAAAAGCAGACTAACAATAAAACCAGTTAAGAGTTCTGCTGTTTCCACTAAAATTTTATTTGCAAAATTAAATTCTATCCTGAATATGTATCTCTTGCACAGTACTTTTTAAACAAATATTTGCCCCTGTTCATTAGAAAAACATTTTATTTTCTCCACTAAAAAAAAAAAAATCTTAAAGTTGTTCTGACCTGTCTACACAATTTGTGTGTGTATCAATTAGTAAATATATGTTGAAATAGATGAAAACAAATGACTGCAAAAAGGGAAAGAAAAGGTATAGGAGAAAGAAAATTCTCAATTGGGAACCAGCACATCAGGGTTCTGGTGTAGTGACTGTGTGCCCTAGAGAAATCATTTCATCTCTTGGGCTCTCAGTCTCTTCATCTATAAATTTAAGAGGTTATATTAAAATCATCTTCAAGAATTCTTTCACCTATATAATTCTACTTCAAAGGAAGTTTGAAAGAAAATGTCTAGCTTTAAAAGCAAAAGTAAATTTAAGAATACAAAGACTTAGTTTTGCTAGTATTTGGTTATCATTTACAGCAATGATAACCAAAATCTGAATATTAATGACCCACTTATATTTAAGAACTCTCTTATTAGATTTTGATTAAAAATCACATTTAAAAATGAGACAGTGTCTAGCTGGAAATGTCCACTGCACTATGATTATATACACAAAGTAGCGAAAACACTTTCAGGACTGTTAAGTATTGGACGCTGACCAGGGTGGGCAGTAGTTTTGTCTCAAGATTTTGATGGCAAATGCCCTCCTGGAAGGCGCTGAGTGGCCCGAGCATGAACAGTCAATGGCATCAAACGCCAGCCTAATGTTCATCTGACTTCTGCCCAAGTCTGGGCTTCCTCTCTTCAGAGGAACAGAGAAAACCTGAAAGTCCAGTGGCTTTCAATCCTGGCTACACCTCAGAATCATGAGAGGAGCTGTTTAATCATTTTCCTGGCCAGAACCCACCTCATAGGAATGAAGTCAGAATCTTGGGGAGTCACCTGTATGCACTGTCCTTAGAATCAGAGTGATTCCAATGTCCTGCCAGTCGAGAATTACTGGGTTAAACAATGAATCATATGAGGAAAAGTAAGGAATGAGAATTGCCAAAACTAAAAAAAAAAAAAAGAAAAAGAATAAGCTTTTCTCAGCAGTGTACTGGGTTGCACTGGTTGTGTTTGCTTTTTTATATAAACTGTGCACAAAGCAAGAAAAAAAATGGGAACCTGCGTGTCAAAAAAGTAGAATTCAAGAATGATGCTTGTCCATGAATTTTAGAGGAAAGTGGAAACTACTTTTAAAAATTAGACCAGGAATGAACCTGTCTAATTCATTCTAATCCTCTTATCTTGGGGAGCTGAATGCCAACACGTGGGTTTCCTGGTTTTGCATAATCTATGCTTAGTCACTCAGTCGTGTCTGACTCTTTGTCCCATGGACTGTAGCCCACCAGGCTCCCTCTGTCCATGGGGATTCTCTAGGCAAGAATATTGGAGTGGGTTTCCATGCTCTCCTCCAGGGGATCTTCTCAACCAAGGGATCAAACATGGGTCTCCTGCATTACAGGCAGACTCTTTACCATCGGAGGCACGAGGGAAGCCTTTTGCATAATCTACTATGCATTTTAAGCAGATACGGTCACCCATCACTCTGGCCTCTGCTTACCAGAGGGATTCCTGATCTTCATGTGCCCATTCTCATATTAACACCATTCTGACCACAACCTCTTGCTCTTCACCTCAGCTAGTTTCATCTCTTCTGCACAGTTTCCACAGCCCCCATCCTCACCAACACCTTAGCTGAGATAAAAGGAAAAAACAAACTCAAAGCTCAGAGCTGTACATGATTTTCTCTGGGTTTTCATACCCCAAACTAGTTTCCCCACAAGCCTAGATTAACCTTTCTGAGATGCCACTCTCATCCTCAAAAATAATAATAATAATAATTTTTTTTAACTGTTTTGCCTCTCACATAAAACCCAAATACTTACCTGCTAGCCCATCCATCAACCCGACTCCCTATTTCTCTTTGTTCAGTTCCTTCTCCAACCAAGCTCACTCGGTGGTCAGAACACGTTTTTCCCTCCATCTGTGTAAGTGAGAACTCATTGATGTTGCTCCTGCAATTAATAGCCACAGCACCCACAGCTCTATGGTTTGCCTTAGCTGCCAAATAATCCTGCCAGTCTGTTCATAGGAAGGACAGAGAACAGACAAGACTCTGCTTTGGTATTTCTCATCGTAAAATTGCTGCAATAACCATTGGTATTGCCCCGACTAATCCTTTCCACCATGAGCTGAATTCCCAGGGCTCCTTTTCCTAATATTTCAGTAGGGGTTTCAACTACTTGTGCTGGCCTCTGTCAGCCAGGGCACTGCCTATTTCCTCAAACTAGTCTCCAATCCTCCCCTATGTTCTCCAGGCATCCTACTATTAATGGATCTGATTCCTGCTGCCAAATCCACTCTGACCCAGCTTCCTTCCTTAATTTGCATTACCTGTTTGTCCCTGCCTCCAAAGTCTGGAACCCCTCTGTGAAAGTCGCTCCATCGTGTCTGACTCTTTGAGACCCAATGGACTATACAGTCCACCTAATTCTCCAGGCCAGAATACTAGAGTGGGTAGCCTTTCCCTTATCCAAGGGATCTTCCCAACCCAGGGATCGAATCCAGGTCTCCCGCATTGCAGGCGGATTCTTTACCAGCTGAGCCACAAGGGAAAGCCAGAACTCCTCTACTTAGAACTAAAAGTGCCCATCCATCCCTTATCCTCTTCATTTGGCCTCCTTTTTGGAATTTAAGGGCCTTACATATCCTTTCTTAAGTGACTGACTTCCTGATCCCACCCTTGCTCTCCAAATCATAAAAATTTAGCACATCTTTGGGGTAGACCAGATGCCTGGGACTGATTTCCCTTGGCCTGCCCATTGCTGGTGTCATTTGAGGCTTTAAGTCAACAGGCCTTGTGCATACATCCCTTACAGGAGATTTTGCTCCTCCCTTGCCAAGTGCTCTACGCTGTAACCTCCAGGGCTATTTTAACTTGCTAGTATTTTTCTCCACCGATGAGCAGCTCTGTTGTTTTTGGGTATGTCTGCTCTGTATGAGAGATTGCGTTCTTTTTAATGTCTACATTTTGTAGACACTGACTTTTCCTTTTACGTCTCCTGACACATCAGGCCTTGTCCAGTGACAGAAATGGATGCCTAGAGAGTAGTCAAGCAGGTAACATTTTGAAGTTTGACGTTCCCTGAAGCCAGTGGGATACACTGGACGAGATGTTGGCTCAGGATCTACCCTAGCCCTATTATTTCACTTATTTCCCTGTGTTAAGATGAAGGAAAAGTCAATTAAAATGACATTAAAATGAAGTCAGTGACAGACCAAGAAAAAAGCAGTTTGGGTCAATCTATAGTTCTTTAATGGTTACCAGTGACTTCACTGAGGCCCAGGTTTTTTTCTACCCATCTAATCAGCTAACTATGTTAATGTACCAGTAAAAGGTCTGTCTAGTCAAGGCTATGGTTTTTCTAGTGGTCATGTATGGATGTGAGAGTTGGACTATAAAGAAAGCTGAGTGCTGAAGAATTGATGCTTTTGAACTGTGGTGTTGGGGAAGACTCTTGAGAGTCCCTTGGACTGCAAGGAGATCCAACCAGTCCATCCTAAAGGATATACGTCCTGACTGTTCATTGGAAGGACTGATGCTGAAGCTGAAACTCCAATCCTTTGGCCACCTGATGCGAAGAGCTGACTCATTTGAAAAGACCCTGATGGTGGGAAAGATTGAGGGCAGGAGGAGAAGGGGATGACAGAGGATGAGATGGTTGGATGGCATCACCAACTCAATGGACATGGGTTTGGGTGGACTCCAGGAGTTGGTGATGGACAGGGAGGCCTGGCGTGCTGTGGTTCATGGGGTCGCAAAGAGTAGGACAGGACTGAGCGACTGAACTGAACTGAACTGAAATGTCTAGAGAAGCATTGGTTTCTTTTGGTTACACCTTAAAATATTAAACACCATGGATAGGAAGACATTTTTCCTAAATACAGACAGAGTCAGCTGATCATCTTTAAGCTCTATAATCATCACAGACTCCTGAAGATGCTCCTTAGTGGTGAAAGGCAAAGACAATCCAGCTTTCCTAATACTGTGCAAACACTAAGCAGAAGGTCCCTCATAAGCAGCCTGTGGTTTCAGAGACTGAAGGAGGATCACCACGCCGTGGCACCACGGCTCAGCCATGACTAACTGGCCCCCAGTGATCCAGAAACCATTACCCATTCTTGGCATACGATGCTTTGTTCAGAGGCAGAAAAGTTCAAACAGCACAACTTAACTTCAAATAAAATGTCAAAGTCATTCATTATTGCAGAACAGCCCTTTGTCCTCACCATCCCCACCAACCCCGACTTCATTGTTTGCTCTGAGATGCTGTGCTTCCCAAAATGGAACCAAAGCAACCTCACGGAAGTAAACCAAGAGCAAGTGAGCGGAAGTCTCTATCTCCTGTTGCTAATAAATTTTACCAGCTAGTGAAATGGTTTCCATACAACGCCATTGCAACATGAACCAAAACTGACCAAACCTTTCCAGAAACTTTCTCTTACTCCCTAATGACAATGTTCCTTATAATAGCCCTGCTTAATTCACTTATTCCAACTCCACAAATAGCTATTAGATACATGGAATTTTCCAGGCAAGAATATTGGAGGGAGTTGCCATTTCCACTCCAGGGGCTCTTCCCAACCCAGGGATTGAAACCGAGTCTCCTGTATTTCCTGCAATGAAGGCAGATTCTTTACCCCCTGAGCCATCCAATGAGATACCTACTTTGTGCAAAGCATTGTGTTTAAATCTGTTCCTCGTTCTTATTGTCGAAAGCTTTCTCTTTACCAGAGATGTTATGTATGTTTATTTGAAAGCCATAACACTATATGGAGAATGGCATGGCAACATACTCCAGTATTCTTGCCTGGAGAATCCCAGGGACAGAGGAGACTGGCACTCCATAGGGTCGCAAAGACTCAGACACAACTGAAGCAACTTAGCACACATGCTCACACGGCACCATAACACTACTGATAACAACCCCCAAAATCAACTCACCCTTTGGACTTGACCCAGGGGTCAGTTTTCCAACCGGAACCTCCACAGCCCAATAATTTGCCAACAGAGGAAATAAGACGCTGTTGTTGTTCATTTGCCCAGTAATGTCCAACTCTTTGCAACCCCATGGACTGCAGCATACCAGGCATCCCTGTACCTTTTTTAAAAGACAATTGGACTTTATCCGAAAACTCTGTTCTTGACTTTACAAGCAGGATCTCCCCCTAAATCAGTGAAAAGGAGAAAATGCCTCAATTCCTGTTTGTGCAAGATCCATGAAGCAAGGAAACAACCCTCGCTTTCCGGAGTCACCGGGTGGCTGCCCAGTAGCGGCCTTCAAACATAGTCTTGAGCAAAGGTAATTCACCTTCATCAATAGACTTTCTGCTACTACAGAAGAATGAGAAAGGATTGTTCCAGAGAACGAGTGTCATCACAGGGGAGAAAGTATATTTGTTTACCAGGCCCACCATAATGAAGCACCATAAACTAAGTGACTTTACAATCACTGTGCATTAAGACTGTCCATCTGATAAGAATACAAAGTTGGCAGTCATTGATTTACAAATCTGAATTTTCAAGTTGGCAGAACAGTTTTGAATCTCACCTGTCTGGAGGTTATCATGGGGCAATCATCACTCTTCACCCTTCTGTCTCTCTGGCTTCATTGCTCTCACAATTCCCTCAAAGGGAGCCTCTACTGTAAATCCCCTGAAAAGCAGATACTGTCTGTTTGGCAAATAGTCAGAGAATCTGCCACATATTTTGCTAAGTGAAGTGAAAGTGTTAGTCGCTCAGTCGTGTCCATGAACTGTAGCCCTCTAGGCTCTTCTGTCCGTGGAATTCTCTAGTCAAGAATACTGGAGTGGGTAGCCATTCTCTTCTCCAGGGGATCTTCCCAACCCGGGTCTCCATCACTGCAGGCAGATTCTTAACCATCTGAGCCACCAGGAAAGCCCATATTTTGCTAAACCTGGCCTTAAAAGTTAAAACCAAAAAGGGATCAGCCTCTAACTTTCTGTTTGGTTGCTTGTTTTTCACATGGCCACATAAGATACAACCCATCCTTTCTATATAATGTAAAAGTTACTACAAAAGTTAATAACAACTAATTTGTCCTTATTAATTTGTGGTAGAGTTAAGATTCAGATTGGTGCATAAGCTCAAAGAGCCACTCTTCCATGATTTGTGGGTGCATGTCACAGTGCCCGGTACAGTTAAGCAATTGGGACCCCTGTTGAGACTGCTCCCTGTTGCCCCACATCTCCCTTCTTGCTCCAGTCTGATAAAGCAGCTGTTACAAAATGGTTTCCCATTAACTCTGGTGGTGTGCACTGCCCTGTTGAACACCCACATTCCTTGATTTACCTTCAAAAAAATCTGCATGTAGCATTTGTCACTAACAAAACCAAAATGAGGAATTTAGGCTGGAGGTGGGAAGGTTGAGCTGTTCATTTAATTAGAAACATTTACCTTCCTTTTTAAAGCAACCTCCTGAGAAAAGCAGGGGAGTTTTGATTTAGCAAGAGAAAATAATAGTCAAGCGGTATCGACAAATTATTTAAAGATATTCCATTCCAAGTAATTTCTTACTCCCTGGAGGTTTTTTGTCAGTTGTTTTTGTTTTAATGACAACATAACATTTGCTCATTTTAAAAATTCAAACAATACAAAAGCGAATAAAATAAAAAATATAATGTAAAAAGTGAAAATCTTTCCTTATGTTTCCTCATCTCACTCCCCAGAGGTAATCACTCTCTAAGCAAACCTCTGAACATATATACTTAAATGTTACGTATAGAGTTGCTTACTCAAAAAAAACAGAGTTTATTCAACTTTTGCACTATAAGTTGCTTTTTCTCACTTTACAATATAGTATAGACTTTCTTCATGTCATTCCATGTTTCTTTTCAAAGAATGTAATTTTATTTTTTGATCAGTGGTGAAAGAGCAACCAAAGGTGTAACTACATGAACGTGGACAGCTAGCCTGCACAAGAAATTCCAGCTTTATTTCTTGTACAGGACTAAATTTTCAACAGGTTATACTGGGAAAAAGTGGAAACTTTAGAACAAACCTGAGTGAATAGTATTTCCTGGGCTGTTGTCAAAGGTGGGGGATTTCATTACTTCCAAATGCCCAATTTTTCTACTAAGAGAGGATAAACGCTTTCAATTACGTGAATTCCCATCAGGCAGACAACAATAGCATGGACATGATTCTATAGCTCTTGAGCAATAAAAAGTATATCACAAATGGAGAATGAGACAAAGAGAAACAGCTCTGCCTCTGTAATAAGGTAGAGAGTGAGGATCGTTACCTGCAAAATACTCTAAAGGTACATTAACTGAAAATTTTAAGCAAATAAGTTGTACACTATTTCTCAGTGATTTACAAGACTTTCATAGAAAATTCTAGTATAATCCATGCTGCTGGTTCATTTCTGGCATCTTTAACTGATCCAGATGCTTCCTTTGTATTTCTTCTTTTTTTTCCCCCCCTTCAAACATTTCCCCCTCTGATCTGAACACTTTTCCTTTATCCTTTCTTTAAGCTCAGAGCAACAACTAAATTAGGCAAGCTAATCGTCTTCAGATCTAATTTGAAGTGCAGAGAGACTTTTAGAGCTTCATCGCTCTAACTGTTTTTTGCCTCCCACTACAGCAAAATCTTGGATTTCCTTGGTGGCTCAGATGGTAAAGAGTCCACCTACAATGCAGGAGACCTAGGTTTGATCCCCAGATCAGGAAGATCCCTTGGAGAAGGGCATGGCTACCCACTCCAGCATTATTGTCTGGAGAAATCCATGGAGAGAGGAACCTGGTGGGCTACAATCCATGGGGTCACCCAGAGTCAGACACGACTGAGCAACTAACACTTCCACTTTCCATGGCAGAATCTTTGTGAAAAAAATAGACTCAATCTAATTTATAATAGCAAAATTATATACTAACTAATCAATAATATAAGAAACACTGCCTGAGATTATCTATATTGGGTTAATTCTTCTTTGTTTTGTACATATTAATTTCATATCATCATCACTTCTTGGAAAGAACTGGTCAGTTTTAAAACTCTTCAGATAGTTTTAACATTTTTCACTTATACTTATCAATCATATTTCATCACATTTATATTAAATTAAATGTTAGAGTTAAATGAAATATTAGTTACAGTTATCAATTATACTTAACAACTGCACTGTTATAATACAGTCAAAATTCTGCCTTTGTTAGTGATGATTAAATTTTTAATGCTGCATAATAAATATTTCCAGAGCATTATACTCTAATTTAACAAACAATTATAATGAAATTTCTTCCAAGCAAAATAGATTTTTTTTCCATTTCAATTGCATCAACACTCTCATTTCAGCTCTTAGAAAAGGATAGCAAGTGTGTACTATTTTATTACTTTGTCATTTAGTTGCTCAGTCGTGTCCTACTCTTTGCAACCCCATGGACTGCAGCACACCAGGTTTCCCTGTACTTCACCATCTCCCAGAGCTTGCTCAAACTCATGTCCATTGAGTTGGTAATGCCATTTCATTTTTATTACTTATAAATGAAAAATTAAGACCACATCATGTTGAAGTCACTTTTTCTATCACCACATAATTTAGGTGATAGAAACAATCAGAGTTGGTTTTTGAGGTAAAGAATTTCCATCTTAACTCAGCTATCATGCCCCTGTCCCTACACCCTTCT
Organism: Odocoileus virginianus; assembly: GCF_023699985.2. Lineage (NCBI taxonomy): Eukaryota > Metazoa > Chordata > Mammalia > Artiodactyla > Cervidae > Odocoileus > Odocoileus virginianus. The sequence goes on from NC_069707.1 coordinate 14,509,837, forward strand.
ATTTTATCCGGGCTAATACAACCTGACTTACATCACCAATCTTCAGCGCTTTTCTTTAAAACTTTTCATAGCCGATTATGCCACCATATCTTATTAAGATCTTATTTTTCTGTTGTCCGAAGAAGGCTGAAAAGCTCATTTTCTCTGAAGCTTATTGATTGATGGGAATGTAGACAAAAATAACCAACTCCTGATTTGACATCTTCACATGGCTTTTTATAGAAATCTTGTTACGAACTGAATACTCCTGAAAGTTCATCTTTTGAAGTCCTACCTGGCAGTGTGATGACATTCGGGCCTTTGGGAAGTTAAGGTCACAAGTGTGGTGCACTCATGAAGGCATCAGTGCCCTTATAAGAAGAGGAAGAACACAAAGAGGTCATGTGAAGACAAAGAAAGATGGTGGCCATCAGCAATCCAGGAAGAGGGCTTCACCAAGAACCAAATCTGCCAGAACCTTGATCTTGGACTTGTTGGTCTCCAGAATCATCTAACAAATGCCTGTTGTTTAAGCCACCCAGCCTACGGTATTTTGCTATAGGCGTTCCTGAGGTGACAAAGACAAACCTCAAACTTGGTACGTCCCAGATTGAATTCATAATCTACCTTCAGCCTATCTCAATCTGTTTTCCCTTCAGGATTCTCTGTGTTTTTACATGCCCTCCCCACTTTCAATTATTTTCAAACTAGAAATTCACTCTCCATTCAATCAGTCACCAAGCCTGTCAATTATAGATTCTAAATGCTCCCCACTATTCCATTACTCACAATTTCAACTGCCATTTTGACAACCCATGGAGAAATAAAGACCGTTCTGTGCAACAGTCTATGTTACAAAATATCTATTGATGAGGCTACTATTAGTATCAGGTTTACCAAGTGAAAGTCATTCAGTCCTGTCCGACTCTGCGACCCCATGGGCTATACAATCCATGGAATTCTCCAGGCCAGAATACTGGAGTGGGTAACCTTTCCCTTCCCCAGGGATCTTCCCAACCAAGGGTTCGAGCACAGGTCTCCTGCATTGCAGGAGGATTCTTTACCAGCTGAGCCCCCAGGGAAGACCAAGAATACTGGAGTGGGTAGCCTAGCCCTTCTCCAGTGGATCTTTATGACCCAGGAATTGGACCAGTGTCTCCTGCATTGCAGGTGGATTCTTTACCAGCTGAAATACTTACAAGTGCAGCTAAATGAATTAACTTGCAGGCTTAGACTGTTTGGCATTGTTGATTTAAATGTTGGGGAACATCTACCCCAAACTAAGAGTTTAAGTCTGGGTAATTTATGCCAAATTGTTCCTTCTGATAACAATTAGCTAGAGTTCAATCACCTCTTGGCAAAATATCTAGCCAAGACAAACAAATTTATACCACTAGTACGAAAAAAAAAAAAAAACGAGCTTGTCTTCTATATAACAAGATGCAATGTGCCATTTGCATGGCAGTAAGGCACTCCAGTATTCTTGCCTGAAGACTCCCACGGACAGAGTCGCCTGGCAGGCTACAGTCCATGGGGCCACAAGCAGTCAGACACGGCTGAGCAAGGGAGCACGTTACAGCACAAGGGGCTTCCCAGGTGGTGCTAGAGGTCAGGATCTGCCTGTCAAGGCAGGAGACATAAGAGATGTGGGTCAGGAAGATCCCCTGGAGGGCATGGCAACCCACTCCAGTATTCTTGCCTGGAGAATCCCATGGACAGAGGAGCCTGGTGGGCAACAGTCCATGGGGTCACAAAGAGTCGGACACGACTGAGTAACTAACACTTACACTTTTTTGTTGCTATACTAAAGTGTTCAGGGCTTCCCTGGTGGCTCAGAGGGAAAAGCGTCTGTCTGCAATGCAGGAGACCTGGGTTCCATCCCTGGGTTGGGAAGATCTTCTGGAGAAGGAAATGGCAACCCACTCCAGTACTCTTGCCTGGAACATCCCAAGGACGGAGGAGCCTGATAGGCCACAGTCCATGGAGTCGCAAAGAGTCGGACACAACTGAGCAACTTCACTTCACTTCACTTCAAAGTGTTCAAGTATAAGCTTACGAAGAAGTCAGTAGAATGCTGTCTCATACCACTGAAAATAGGAACTTATTGGTCTACTAAATTATAAACTTTGAAATACCAAAGACCCTGACTTGTTGCCCGTTGCATCATTAGCAGTTAACACCAAGCATAGCATGTAATTACAGCCTAGTAAATATTTTCTGAATGCATGCATGCGCAGCTCCATTGTCTCTTCACTTTATGGTTATATTGTGATGCAAACTCCAAAGGATCAATAATAATTCTAAATCAAGGTAATAGTTTGAATCATAATTATTTCTAGCAATGAAATCAAAAGCCATTGGGAAAAAAAATCAGTGGGCATTGAGAATAGCTTTAAGTTTTCTGGGCAAAATTTTCAAGTCGATAAATTCCACATCACATGGCAAATAGTGATTAATGTGTCTGAAATGTATGTTTTCCTTGCAGTGAAAACTGCTGATGACAACTCAAAATCCTTTTCCTTCAATTTAAAGGAATCACAACTTAAATTATGTATTCCCCCACCCTTAGCACCAACAATCCCAGCTTCAGAGGGAGACTCCAATTAATCCAAGCCAATCCATTGGCTCAGGGGTGAGTATACTGCTTAAGTTGAAGGGAACAACTAACATTCCATGCTTTTATAAAGAGTTTTTCTCTGTCCCATTATTGATGTGAATTTGAAAACATTATTCCATAGGCTGGTGACCTCAATTTTTTGGCCACTATGGAGAACAGTATGGAGTTTCCTTTAAAAACTAAATACAGAGTTACCATATGACCCGGCAGTCCCACCCCTGGGCATATAACTGGAGAAAAATATGATCCAAAAGGATACATGCACCCCAATGTTCATTGCAGTACAGTTTACAACAGCCCAGACATGGAAGCAACCTAAGCATCCATTGGCAAAGGAATGGATAAAGAAGATGTGGTACATAGATACAATGGAATATTGCTCAGCCATTAAGAAGAGTGAAATAATGCTATTTGAAGCAACATGGATGGACCTAGACAGTGTTATATTGAGTGAAGTAAGTCAGACAGAGAAGGAGAAATATGGTATGATATCCCTTATATGTGGAATCTAAAAAGAAATGATGAAAATGAACTTATTTTACAAAACAGAAAGAGACACACAGACTTATAAAATGAACTTTATGATTGCCAGGGGAAATGGATAGTTTTAGGGAGTTTGGGAGTGTACATATTGGAAACATTGCTATACCTTAAATGGATAACCAACAAGGACCTATTGTACAGCGCAAGGTACTCTGCTCAATGTTTTGTGGTGGCCTGGAGGGCAGAGGGATTTGGAGGAGAATGGATACATATATATGTGTGGCTAAGTCCCTTTGCTGTCCACCTGAAACTATGACTTTCTTATTTGGCTACACTCCAGTACAAACTAAAAAGTTCAAAAGAAAATAAAGATGGTGTGATTTTGCAAGGGTTTAAATTCTTTTTTCTTTGGTATTGCTTACAGTCAAACTTATTTCATTTATATGAGATCTACTATGGCAAATAGATTTTTTATTTTTTTGCAAACATTTTAAAAACAATTTGAAGGTCAAACCATTTCCTGGAAACTTTTTTTAAGTTGCTAGTAACTAGCTGATCATATCTTAGCTTGGAAATATAATTGGCTTTCATCAAAGGACCCCTCAGTGGGCTACAGAGTTCAATCAATCTTCATCAATAGAAATTTATAACTTTATAATTCCTCTTGAAATAACACCTGAGAACAAGTATACTAAAATAGTCTTGAGCACTGCATCTAAGAGATAAACCTGAAATCTTTCAAGGGCATTTATTTTAATACACGTTTTGAACAGACAAATTATTTATATAAGGCTCTAACTTAATAAGGTTCACATAGCTTCAACTTGATTTCATTTTGCTTTGGAGCCTTGACAAATATATGAGGGTTTTTTAGTTAGGCATGTCTCTTTTCTTACCACACAGCACCTGATTTCTACGGCAAATGACAGTCGGACTGGTTCCAACAAATCTAACATCTGGAGACATCAAAACAATCTTTTAAAATTATAGGAATCTCGGTGGGATGTTCTGAGAGAATAGCATTGAAACAAGTATACTATCAAGGGTGAAACAGACCACCAGCCCAGGTTGGATGCATGAGACAAGTGCTCAGGGCTGGTGCACTGGGAAGACCCAGAGGGATGGGATGGGGAGGGAGGTGGGAGGGGGGATCGGGATGGGGAGTACATGTGAATCCATGGTTGATTCATATCAGTGTATGGCAAAAACCACTACAATATTGTAAAGTAATTAGCCTCCAACTAATAAAAAATAAATGAAAAAAAAATAAAATTATAGGCATCTTTACTCCACTTTAATCTCTTCATTACTGTAACCTCACTGTGTGTGTATGTGTGTGCGTGAGTGTGTGTGTAAACACAGTGGGTACATGCACACAGTCAGAGTCAAGACCAGTAATACTAAGGACCAGAATTACTTTAATAGTAATCATCACTTTCAGAGCATGTTAAACGATTAAAATAGTAATCATTTACTTTCAAGAAATGAAAGTAGATATTTCCTCCCAGAGGCTCCATTCAGTACTATAAGCTCTTGTTAATAAACTAATTTGATCAGATCTTTTCTTCTGTGGTTCAAGAAAATACGCTTGGAGAGATGCCTTGTGGAAGTAGACTTGCAAGACCAGATTTTCCAATGAAGTTTTGGAAAACCATTGACAATATGGACATTCAAACCTACCCAAATGTGTAAGAGGATAGCAAGATAATAAAATGTTTCAGAATCTGCAGGATTGGGATGCAAATTAATAGACAGTATCCATACATTCGGCCACACCCAAGTGACACTAGCAGTAAAGGACCTGCCTGCCAACACGGGTTCAGTCCCTGAGTCAGAAAGATCCCCTGGAGGAGGGCATGGCAACCCACTCCAGTTTTCTTGCCTGGAGAATCCGCACGGACAGAAGACCCTGACAGGTTATACGGTCCACAGGATCAAAGAGTCAGCCGCGACGGAAGCGACAAAGCATGCATGCACACACATCCATACATTAAAGCACAACAGTGTTCTCTTCTTAGGAAAAGGGATTAAAATATGCAGAACTATATTCTTTCCACTTTGCTCAGAGACTTCTAGACTTATACTCTGATGCTAACTAAAATACCAGCTTGTCACTACATTAAGTCCTTTAATAAACAGAAAATCACAAGGCAAACAAAAGTTTGGACCTTTCTTCTTGGTTTTATAAGAATAAGGTCTTAACAATATTTTCATTTTGAAATTATTTCAGATTTTAAGTAAAATTTTGCAAAAATATTATAAAATATTCCCATGTATGTTTTACCTAGATTCCTCAAATGTTAACAATTTATCACTTACTTTTTCATCCTATCTCCTATCTGCTATCATTCTACCATTGGTCTACCTATCTACTTATTTATTCTTTTTTCCTGAGACATTTGGGAGCAAGTTGCCAACATCAGGATGTACATTCCCCCAAAAGTGTCTATTTTATTTTACTTAACCACAGTACTCTGATCAAAATCAGTAGGAGGAGGCCCATGGGCATCACCAATCTGTTAAAGGGGTTCAAGACATAAAATGGGGTAAACTGGACAGGACTGATCTCTGAGTCACCACTTGGTGGGGAGGCACAGGAAAGCAGGTGGGGAATATTAGCATTAAAACATGTGTGTGAGAGAAATAAGCCACCAAGATTTATGATGCTATTTGTTCAGCAATTATCCTATTCCGACTAACAGAAAGAATGAAGTCGCAAATTTGGAAATTAATATGCATAGAAAGAGAGTTGAAGCCTTGGGGCTGAACATGATAACTGAAGAAGAAAAATGGGAAAGAAACTAAGTGCTGAACTTTGGGTAATTATTACATTTTGAAAAAGATGAAAAAACTGTTAAGGAAGCAGACAGAATAGGAGAAATGCAATAGTAGAAAGATAACCAGAAATATATGATGCCATAAATTATGTAAATGATACCATGTTTTAATTCCTCAGATGTCTTCATATAGAATAAGTCTGTATATGTGGTCTCAGCTAAAAAGATAAGAAAGGTAACTATTTCAGCAGGTTTTCTGAACTATACCTAGAGATTTGCTAAATGACAGATGTGGTACTTCTCCAAGTCTAGTCTCCTTACTCATAAAAAAATGCTATTCAGATTAGAGAAGGAAATATAAGCAAACACATGCAAAATAATCTATCACATCTTCCAGCACATACCTATCACTAAATAAAGTTGCCTCTTACTGTCCTCAAGCTTTCTTCTCTATTCTACCATTTCACAGGTTATGTTAGAATTTGAAAATTAAAGAGCATATTAAGAAAATGATAAAATTTTTGAATCAAAAGCATAGATACTAGATGTATTATATTAGTTACACTACAAATATTATACCTATAAAACTAAAATAAGCAAAATCATGATAAGACTTCAAACCATACTTTGATATTCTCTTTGGGAAATAGACCTAGTAATAATTACAGAAAATAGAGGCTGTGATTTTTAAATGCCACTCAAAGAGAATCAAAAAACACACCACAACTTGCTGGACTTTTGTACCAGGAAATTCTCATGAGCTACACAAAAATGCACACCAGAATCTCTCCAACCCCTCTTATCTCATGGTCCATTATCACAAACACATTGTGAAAGGGAGGAGAAGGAGGCTAAAATGTTAAACCATGAACTTTAAACAGATATATAATAACTTTATTTGTTAAGTTCTTTTAATAGTAGATGTAAATGTCTTCCAAAGAAAAGAAATATGAAATGTATGCATTCCAAAAATTTCAGTTACAAAGTTGACAGAAAATAAAAAAACAAAAAATAGATTAACATTACTGACAGTCTGTAAAACAAAATCTACCTCTCATCTGCTTAGAAAGGTCTTATTAAGCGGCACTTGGAACCACCATTTCTGAAATGTGGATTTGAGCAAATGAAAGCATTTTGATAAAAGTCCCATAATTGCATCGCTTTCTCCTTTCACCTTCAAGTTGCTTTTCTCTTTCCTCAGCTTGAGGAATGTGCAATTTTCTAGATTAGAGGCTAAGAGACTGTTTTCATAATCAGCAGCCATCTATGCAGAATGACAATACAGCTGAAAAGATTCTAACCTGTGCCACCAAGGAATTTTCCAAAGAACTGACTCTTTCTATGAAAAATGCCAGAATCTGAGTGACAGGTCCTAGCAACTCCTCCCCCTTAGAGTTTTGGGAAGAAAGTGCTGCCATCTACAGGAAGTACATGGAATTAAATTCTACAAAAAAAGATGAAGAAGAGTCTTTTGGCTTTTATAGTTGTAAACAGCTAAAAAGGGGGGGGAGTGGAGCATGACAACGGAGAGTAATAAAACGTCCCCACTTTCCAATTCTTTTACTAAATATATTCTACTTCTTTGCTGTCCAGTAGAGCAGCTTCTAGCCATTCGTGGCTAGGAAGCACTTGAAATGCAGCCGCTGTTACTGAGGATCACAGGGTTGTTTTTTTTTAATTTCATTTCATTTTAACTAACTCGAGTGACTTCAGTTCTAAAACTGACATTCAAGTCAACCACTGGGAAACTTTTAAGTATGCTTGTGACTACTTAGGTATATTAATCTACCTTTTCAACTGTGTAAATTTTAAGATATTTAGAAACAGATAAACTATTTCTATAAAAATTTAGCATTTAAATTGAGATGTGCTGTAAGTGAAAAATGCGCACCAAATTTTGAAGACTTGGTACAAAGTGAAAGGATGTAATCTATCTCATTAATAATTTTTAGATCAAAACATTTTGAAATTATGACATTTTGGAAATGTTAGATTAAAAGTGTCAAAGTTAATTTCATTGGTTTCTTTTTACTTTTTAGTTTGATAACCAGAAAATTTTAAGTGACACCTATGACTCATATTATACTGCTACTGCTCAGCATTGTTCTGATTTACAGATGGAGATTTTTTTTTTAAGTAAGCATGTTCAGAATTACATGAAATGCTATATTTTAAAATATTTTTAATACAATGGAAAAAAGACAACCTCTTTAACAAGTGGTGCTGGGAAAACTGGTCAACCACCTGTAAAAGAATGAAACTAGAATACTTTCTAACACCATACACAAAAATAAACTCAAAATGGATTAAAGATCTAAATGTAAGACCAGAAACTATAAAACTCCTAGAGGAGAACATAGGCAAAACACTCTCCGACATAAATCACAGCAAGATCCTCTATGACCCACATCTCAGAATATTAGAAACAAAAGCAAAAATAAACAAATGGGACCTAATGAAACTTAAAAGCTTTTGCACAACAAAGGAAACTATAAGCAAGGTGAAAAGACAGCCCTCAGATTGGGAGAAAATAATAGCAAACGAAGCAACAGACAAAGGATTAATCTCAAAAATATACAAGCAACTCCTCCAGCTCAACTCCAGAAAAATAAATGACCCAATCAAAAAATGGGCCAAAGAACTAAACAGACATTTCTCCAAGGAAGACATACAGATGGCTAACAAACACATGAAAAGATGCTCAACATCACTCATTATCAGAGAAATGCAAATCAAAACCACAAGGAGGTACCATTACACGCCAGTCAGGATGGCTGCTATCCAAAAGTCTACAAGCAATAAATGCTGGAGAGGGTGTGGAGAAAAGGGAACCCTCTTACACTGTTGGTGGGAATGCAAACTAGTACAGCCACTATGGAAAACAGTGTGGAGATTTCTTTAAAAGCTGGAAATAGAACTGCCATATGACCCAGCAATCCCACTTCTGGGCATACACACTGAGGAAACCAGATCTGAAAGAGACACGTGCACCCCAATGTTCATCGCAGCACTGTTTATAATAGCCAGGACATGGAAGCAACCTAGATGCCCATCAGCAGACAAATGGATGAGGAAGCTGTGGTACGTATACACCATGGAATATTACTCAGCCATTAAAAAGAATTCATTTGAATCAGTTCTAATGAGATGGATGAAACTGGAGCCCATTATACAGAGTGAAGTAAGCCAGAAAGATAAAGACCATTACAGTATACTAACACATATATATGGAATTTAGAAAGATGGTAATGATAACCCCATATGCAAAACAGAAAAAGAGACACAGATGTACAGAACAGACTTTTGGACTCTGTGGGAGAAGGCGAGGGTGGGATGTTTCAAGAGAACAGCATCGAAACATGTATATTATCTAGGGTGAAACAGATCACCAGTCCAGATTGGATGCATGAGACAAGTGCTCAGGCCTGGTGCACTGGGAAGACCCAGAGGAATCGGGTGGAGAGGGAGCTGGGAGGGGGGATCGGGATGGGGAACACATGTAAATCCATGGCTGATTCATGTCAATGTATGACAAAAACCACTACAATATTGTAAAGTAATTAGCCTCCAACTAATAAAAATAAATGAAAATAAATTAATTAATTAATTTAAAAAAACTTTTGTGAATCAAAAAAAATAAATAAAAATAAAATATTTTTAGGTCCTAAGTGTTTAATTCCTGTCTGGCCCTGAGATTAATAAAAAGCATGCAGTAGACACTGATGCTTGTATGTATGAATAGAACACAACTTTGGGGGAATTTACCTAATATCACTTTCAATGACCCTCACTGTGATTGATAAATATCTTAACATGGTAGACACTGTAGACCTTGATGAGTATAATTAAAGAACCGTCTCTACCATGGTGAAAGAACTGATGACCGAAACCACACATTTTTAAAGAAATTTCAATTAAGTTTGTCTTCTGTTCCATTTCTTCCATTAACTATCTCCAGTCTATACATTCCAAGCACAGTTCCAAGCAATCTTCTGCAGGTCTTCCTTCTCACAAGTGCAGGGCACAGACTGTTCTCCACGGTCCCTGCTTTGTTTTAAGCTGGGAAATAGTCTTCCAGAGCCTAGCCCTATCCTTCATGGAGGATGTCTTCTTCCCAGCCACAAAAAATCATACCTCCCCTTCCTTTCTTTTCCATACCCTATCTTTAACATGTTCTTCTGTTACTTGGAAGACAAGAACAAAACAACAGGTACGAGGTTCGGCTGGCAGATACCCACACAGAGAATACGGAGCTCAATCTTCCTGATATGCAAAGCCTGTCCCATTTTAGTATTGAAAGTCTCACCTTGCTGGAAACCCAGATGGTTGGTCACCCTACTTGCCAATCTGACCTGTTACAGCAAAACCAAGAGAGAGGGAAGCGTCAGCTTTGTGCTCCAGGAACACTTCCTTGCATGAGTTTCCTGCAGTTTCCAGCCTCTCCTTAACCATATATTCACCTTTCTCCTTACCAGTCCCTTAACTGGCCTGATTTCTGTTAGTCTTTCAGGCAATCATTTCTCTTCCAAATTCTTTACCTACTCCTCCAGGCTGAGGTGAACTGTTAACATTGTATTTTAATCCTCTATCCCATCCCCTGGGGCCCTGATAAGCTGTGAGCTGCTTGAAGTCACAACCAACCAGATATGACATCCATTTGTGTCTTCTCTTCACCCTGCAGCCGAATTTGTGAGTGGATGAAGGTTGGTGTGTTTTAGAAAGGCACTTGAGCTTTGGGTAATTTCTTTTTCCTTAATGTTTATTGGAGTATAGTTGACTTACAATGTTTTATTAGTTTCAGGTGTACATCAAAGTGAATCCGTTAAACATACACACATATCCACTCTTTTTTTAGATTCTTTTGCCATATAGGCCATTACACAGTATTAAGGAGAGTTCCCCGTGCTATACAGTATGTTTTTAATAGTTATCTATTTTATATACTATGTATATGTCAATCTCAATCATCCAATCTATCCCTCCCCCTCCCACCCCCCTTGGTAACCATACATTTGTTTTCTAGATTTGTAACTTTATTTCCAGACATGGAACAAAGGACTGGTTCCAAATTGGGAAAGGAGTAAGTCAAGGGTGTATATTGTCACCCTGCTTATTTAATTTCTATGCAGAGTGCATCATGCAAAATTCTGGGCTGGTTGAAGCACAAGCTGGAATCAACATTGCTGTAAGAAATATCAATAACCTCAGATATGATGATGACACCACCCTTATAGCAGAAAGAGAAGAGGAGCTGAAGAGCCTCTTGATGAAAGTGAAAGAGGAGAGTGAAAAGGGTGGCTGAAAACTCAACATTCAAACAATGAAGATCATAGCATCTAGTCCCATCATTTCATGGCAAATAGATGGGGAAACGATGGAAACAGGGACAGACTTTATTTTCTTGGGCTCCAAAATGACTGCAGATGCTGACTGCAGCCATGAAATCAAAAGACGCTTGCTCCTTGGAAGAAAAACTATGAACAACCTAGACAGCATATTAAAAAGCAGAGACATTACTTTGCCAACAAAGGTTCATCTAGTCAAAGTTATGGTTTTTCCAGTAGTCATATATGGATGTGAGAGTTGGACTGTAAAGGAAGCCGAGCACCGAAGAATTGATGCTTTTGAACTGTGGTGTTGGAGAAGACTCTTGAGAGTCCCTTGGACTGCAAGGAGATCAAACCAGTCCATCCTAAAGGAAATCAGTCCTGAATATTCATTGGAAGGACTGGCGTTGAAGCTAAAACCCCAATAGTTTGGCCACCTGATGTGAAGAGCCAACTCATTTGAAAAGAGCCTGATGCTGGGAAAAATTGAAGGTGGGAGAAGGGAACAACAGAGGATGAGATGGTTGGGTGGCATCACCGACTCAATGGACATGAGTTTGAGTAAACTCTGGAAGTTGGTGATGGATAGGGAGACCTGGCATGCTGCAGTCCATGGGGTCGCAAAGATTCGGATATGACCAAGCCACTGAACTGAACTGAACTGAACCAAAGTACTACATAACACTGAAGGAAATAAATTGCTTTTAGAAATATACAAAAAATTTAAATACATAAATAACTTACATACTAAATATATGTTAATGTATTAACTTATTTTGTTATGTTTTTTAGCATATCCATTTAATATGGTAAAATCAAATTTGCATATCTTTATATATAGCAGTGGGAGAAGGCAATGGCACCCCACTCTAGTACTCTTGCCTGGAAAATCCCATGGACAGAGGAGTCTGGTGGGCTGCAGTCCACGGGGTCACAAAGAGTCAGACACGGCTGAGCAACTTCACTTTCACTTTTCACTTTCGTGCGTTGGCGAAGGAAATGGCAACCCACTCTAGTGTTCTTGCCTGGAGAATCCCAGGGATGGGGGAGCCTGGTGGGTTGCCTTCTATGGGGTCCCACAGAGTCAGACACGACTGAAGCGACTTAGCAAGCAAGCAAGCAAGCATAAATAGCAGGGCTTCCCTGATAGCTCAGTTGGTAAAGAATCCACCTGCAATGCAGGAGACCTTGGTTCGATTCCTGGGTTGGGAAGATCCCCTGGAGAAAGGAAAGGCTACCCCCTCCAGTATTCTGGACTGAGTGACTTTCACTACCTTGGCTTCCCTGGTGGCTCAGAGGATAAAGCATCTGCCTGCAATATATGGCAACATTTCAAAATATATTTAAATACATTTTAAATAGATTTTAAAACACTAGATTATTAGTGCTCATTTTTGAGTGGTAATCTTTTTTATTCTCTTTTTTTATTTTTTAAATTATGAAAGTATGATAACACATTTACAGGAGACTTCAAATATACAGAACTAAGTTACATACAGTTCCACAATATATTACAATATTGTTTAAATAGATAAATTAAGATTTTTAGTTGGAGTTTTAATAGTAAACCCTCAAAAATTAGTAGAATGAATAGACAGAACAGTAGAGGGATACTAGACCTGAAAAGCACTATGAACCAATTCAACATAATAATATTTATACAATTTTCACACAACAGCAGGATACAAATTCTATTCAAGGTCCAATACACTATACACCAGGAGACACTGGAACATATCCAGGGACATAAAACATGATGCAAAAATTTCATGGTCTGAAGGTGTTGAAATCATAAAGCATCTGTTCTCTTATCACTGTGGAATTATGTTGGAAATCAATATCAAAAGATATTTTAAAAATAACCCACATATTTTCAAGTGCAAATATGACATTTACCAAGAGAGATCTTGGACTTAGTCATTGTAAGCTTCAATAGAGTTAAGCGACTGAAAAAAACACAGAGAGTGATTGCAGAGAAGAAAGCATTTAAATGAGAAATTAATACCAAAATGAGAAACCAATATCAAACATATTTTTAAAACCCCATGTTATTTGGGAAGTAAATGTTGTTGAGTGCTAATTATGTAAAATAACTTTAGCTGTATAAATCTCAAAACCCTAGGAAGTTAGTTTTATAATTATCCCTATTACAGAGAAAACCAGGACAAGGTGTGGACATTAGTCCAAGGTCATAGGATTTGTAAATGGAAGAGCTGGCACTTGAGATTTATCACACCTTAAAAGTTATAGCCCATTTGCAACCACATGGATGGACCTAGAGATGATCATATCAAATGAATTGATATAAATAAATTTATTTATAAAACAGATAAAGACTCACAGACATAGAAAACAAACTTACCAAAGGGAGAAAGTGGCGGGGGAGATAAATTAGGAGTTTGGGATTAACATGTACTCACTACTATATGTAAAATAGATAAACAACAAGGACTTACTATATAGTACAGGGAAGTATATTAAATATCTTGTAATAACCTACAATGGAAAAGAATCTAAAAGAAGAATACAAATATATAAAATATATACTTGTGTGTGTATAACTGAATCACTTTGCTATACACCTGAAACATACAACATTGTTAATCAATTATACTTCAATTTTTAAATGTTTATAAAAATTATTTTTAATAAGTTGGTAGAATTCACCAGTTTTTTTTAAATGTGATAGCAACCCCTTGGATTGCAAAGAAAGATGCCCACACTACTCCCCCAAAAAATCAAGTAAAACTAACATATCAGAAAAACTAACTTATAAAATAATTTATGAAAGTCTACGAAATCCAAAGCAATATTTCAGCTTATACCATGCTGTTTTGGCATAAGATGCACAACATGTGTCCCAATGGATTTTCCAAAGATAAGTTAAAAAATGGTTATTTCTGGAGGAATAAACCCATCCATGGAAGAGTAAACAATAGAGTCTTCATGACAGATTTGTTTCTTATTCCTTTAAGTTAGAATCATCATTTTTGACTTGGAAGTTACCTTAGAAGTGGTTTTCAGCCTTGACTGTTCATTATAAGAAACTTGGGGAAAAAAAAAAAGAAACTTGGGAACTTTAAAAACTAATAATATCTGATTATCACCTGCAGAGATTATAATTTAATTAGTCTAGGGTCCACTATTTGAAGATGATATTATGCTATCCACAAAAAACCATAAAGACACCACACAAAAAAATAAAAAAACTGTTAGAACTAATAAATGAATTCAGCAATGTCACAGGATACAAAATCAATATAAAGAAACTCATGGTGTTTCTGTACACTAATAATGAAATAACTAAAAGAGAAAAAAATTTTAAATCTCATTTACAATTGCATCAGAAAGAATAAAGTACCTAAAAATAAATTTAACCAAGGAGGGAAAAGACTTGTACATTGAAAATAAGAAGACACTGATGAAAGAAATTAAAGAAGACACAAACAAATGGAAAGAAATTTCATTTTCATTGATTGGAAGAATTTATATTGTTAAAATGTCTATACTACACAAAGAAATCTAGAAATTCAATGCAACTCCTATCAAAATTTTAAAGGTATGTTTCACAGAACTAAAATTTATGTGGAACTTCAAATGATTTTGAATATACAAAACAATATCTAGAAAGAATAAAGGTGGAGGTATCATATATCTTGATTTTTAACTATACTATACATCTATAGTAATCAAAACAGTATGGTGTTAGCACAAAACAGACACATAGACTAATGGAACAGAATAGAGCCCAGAAATAAACCCACATATATGGGCAATTGTTGTTAAGTTGCTCAGACATGTCCGACTCTTTGCAGTCCCATGGACTGCAGAATGCTAGGCTTCCCTGTCCTTCACCATCTCCTGGAGCTTGCTCAAACTCATGTCCATTGAGCTGGTGATGCCATCTAATCACCTCATCCTCTGTTGTCCCCTTCTCCTGGCCTTCAATCTTTCCCAGCATCAGGGTCTTTTCCAATGAGTCAGCTCTTCACATCAGGTGGCCAAAGTATTGGAGCTTCAACTTCAGCATCAGTCCTTCCAATGAATATTCAGTACTTATTTCCTTCAGGATTGACTGCTTTGATCTCCTTGCTGTCCAAGGGACCCTCAAGAGTCTTTTCCGATACCACAATTCAAATGCATCCATCCTTCAGCATTCAGCCTTCTTCATGGTCCAACTCTCACATCCACACATGACTACTGGAAAAACCATAGCTTTGACTATCTGGGCCTTTGTTGGCAAAGTAATGTCTCTGCTTTCTAATATGCTGTCTAGGTTGGTCATAGATTTTCTTCCAAAGAGTAAGCATCTTTTAATATGGACAATTAGTTCACAAAAAATGAATAAAGAATGTACAATAGAGAAAGAACACTCTCTTCAATTGCTGATGTTAGGAAAATTGGACTGCCACAAGCAAAGAGTGAAACTAGACCACTATGTTACACCATACACAAAATTAACTCAAAATAAATTAATGACTTGATGTAAGACTTTGAACCATAAACTTCCTAAATGAAAACACAGGAAATAACCTCACTGGCATAAGTCCTGGTGATGTTTTATGGATCTGGCTCCAGAGGCAAAGGAAACAATAGCAGAAGAAAAAAAAGTAGGCTTTACATCAAAGTCAAAAGCTTCTGCATAGCAAAGGACACCATCATCAAAGTGAAAAGAAATGTACTAAATGAGAGAAAATATTTGAAACCCAAAGGAGGTTGATTTAAAGATGAGGAAGTTAGGCAATTAAAAGAATAGGACCCAGATTTTAAAATACAGCAGTTCATTTTCCCTTTGCCACTTGGAGCCAAAACATTCATCAATTCTAAATAAAGCAGGACTAGAATTAACACCAGGACTATGAAGTTTGGGGGGCTGTATATTAATTGTAGTCATGTATATTTGTGTAAAATAACTTATTTGCATATTTATTTATAAAATCTTAACAAGTGGCACCTTGCAGAAGGAAAATTTTCTTCACTTAAAAAAATAACTCAATGGCATATTGGGTTGTTTTTTTTTTTTTGCTTTTTTAAATGCATAGACTCAAGCAAGATCAGGAAGCAGAAAACAAACCAAACGATGAGCTGGAATATTTTCATAAAATAACAATCCCAGACACAATATTACAGAGGCTGGAATTGTTCTCAAGATGGAAATAAGGAGAAAAGAAGACAGGAAAGCTGAGAGCACTGGGAATGCTGAAGTCTGAATTACTCAAGGACTTCTTAAGAAGAGGGATACTTAATATTCTATTCTATTTCAAGATGCTTGTTTATTGTGCTATAAACTTTTTCTTTGGTAAAATCTGGCATTAACTACCAGGTCTTGCCTGGGTGGCCTTTTGTGGAAATCAAAGGAAGAGAATAAATTCTCCCTCTGACTTTATTCAGTGGACAAGAGGTGCAGGCAGTACAATAATCTGCATTGAATGAAGTAATTGAACATGTTTTCTGGGAATATGTGTCTGTTGAAGACATAGGAAAATAGGTCTTTACAAACTGAGAGTTGAGCCAATCTTACCTAGATTGTACATGGTGCGATGAACCCTGATCACAACTTGGTTTACACATAGGCATGGATACTTCAGTTACAGCTTTTTGTAAACTCTACATGGCTTAACTTGTACCATAGATTCAGACACATTTGATTAAGCTTTGATTGATTTTACAACTTTTAGGTTTGCACCAACCTTTTCCAGTTCTGATATAGAAAGGTCCCAGAAGGACCCAGCATCCTAATGATGGGAGGAATGAGGTTGCACATCACTGAGAAGGATCCCTGAGTAAGGACCATTCCTACTTAGGTATGTCACCTGGTTCACATCATCAAAAACGCTTACCAAGTGGAACCACATGTTGTGCCATTTTTATAAAAAATGGGTCCCAAGATATCCATTGTTTAGATATCAGCCACCAGGTGGTATTCTGCAGAGCAAAGCTCCATAGCTTGATGCTCAGGGCTGGACATGCCAAGGAAATATTTGAATATTTAAATACAATAAAAAGAATCTAACTTATAAATAGATTTTTAATATATTATATTAACAGAATCATACTGTCTCAAGCAATGGAAATCACAGGAATATTCTGGTTTTATTTTGAGTTTTCATTGTTGCTGTTGTTACTCCAAAGTACATAATAATTTTTATTTTTCCATATGACCAAAGAATACAGAAAGGCTACTTTGAGAAGTAACCTTATGTTATTTTTTTTCATTTTGAAAAATTACCTCTTTGTGATTTAATATTGACAGCAGCTGAGAAATTAGTATAGGCAGCTTTTATAATGCCCAATTCTGCCAGTAGTTCAGTGTAAGACCTTGGGTGAGTCAACCTCTCCCCCCATCTTCCCTTTTCTTCCTCTATAATATAAAGGATTGGGTTAGGCTTTCTCTTAAGCCCCCTGGAGCTTAAACATACTGTCATTTTATGATTCTGAATGAACAATTATTATTGTTTCTGTTCAATTATTATGGAATAATTTATGAAGAAAAAAACAGGTTGAAGACTATTAAACGAAATGCATTAAAAAGAATTGAAGAGATAAGACTGTCTTTAAGTTCCACTGATGAAAGAAGGCCCTGTGAGACATATATAGTAATGAAAGTAGTTTGCTTCTTAGCATCTATTTTGCTACCTCTATCAGGAAAAACAAACAAACCAGCCCATAACTAACAAAACTGTCCAAAAATTCCTGCCCTATATTTATCATGCAGGTGTCTCTACAGAATGCTAAATAGATAAGACATGAAACTACAAATGATTCACATAGCAGGACCCCTACTTTCATAGCAGCACTATTTTCAAGAAACGGAAACAATCTAAATGTCCATCAACAGAGGAATGGATGAAGAAGGTGTAATATGCATATACAATGGAGTATTACTCAGCCATAAAAAAGAATGAATTTGAGTCAGTTCTAGTGAGGTAGATGAGCCTAGAGCCTATGATACAGAGTGAATTAAGTCAGAAAGCAAAAAACTAACGTTGCATATTAATGCATATATATGAAATCTAGAAAAATAGTATCAATGAACCCATTTGCAGGGAAGTAATAGAGATGCAGACATAGAGAGCAGACCTGTGAGTAGTGGGGGAAGGAGAGAGTGAGACAAATGGAGAAAATAGCATCAACATATATACACGACCATATGTAAAACAGATAGCTGGTGAGAAGTTGCTATATAACATAGGGAGCTCAGCCTGTTGCTCTGTGATGACCTAGAGGGGTGGGATGAGGAGAGGGGACGGAGGGGATATATGTGTAATTATGGCTGATTCACTTTGTTATATGGCAGAAACCAACGACACATTGTAAAGCAATTTCCCTCTAATTAAAAAATAAATTTAAAAAAAAGAGATAAATGGGGGGGGGAAGATGTGGTACATATATACAAAGGAATACTACTAAGTCATAAATGAGAATGAAATAATGGCCTTTAAAGCAATATGAGGAACCTGGAGATTCTCACACTAAGTGAAGTTAAGTCATAAAGAGAGACATGCCATATGATATCATTTATATGTGGAATCTAAAATATGACACAAATTAGCTATCTATGAAACAGACTCACAGACATAGAGAACAGACTTGTGATTGGCAAGGGAGAAGATGGGTGAGGGAGAGATGGATTGAGAGTTTGAGATTAGCAGATGCAAGTTATTATATATAATAGAATGGATAAACAGCAAAGTCCTACTGTATAGCACAAAGAACTATATTCAATATCTCTGATAAACCAGAATAAAAAGCATATGAAAAATGTATATATACGTATAACGGATTCACTTTGCTATATGGCAGAAATTAGTACAATATTATAAACCAACAATACTTTGGTAAAAGAAATTTTTGAAAAAGAATTCACAGGGCATGAACATTGAACTTCAAAACTCCCATGATTTCAGAGATGGCATACAGCTTTCTATTCCTAAGGTTTTATAAGCTTCCTCAATGTTTATAAACTGCCTTGTTTCCAAATAGAATTGAGGGTAAAAACCACCCTACATCTAGCCCTAGAAGTGGCCTCTGTGTTTTGAAGCAGACTTTAATAGGTTCCTCAAGGTCAGACCATTGCCTTATTATAGGAAAGTTATTACAAGATGATGTCATTTCTGGCTTTCAGTTTGTCTAGAAAACTACCTACTTTCTCAGTTTAATACACCACATGCCAGCATCTCTCTTTTTTTGCTTCCTTAGCATGGTACCTGATCTCAGAACCAAAACTTTCATCTTTGATCTAGTCAGACATAGAGAAACACGTGGGAAAAGACATAAACAAGTGAAGCTTCCAGATGAGAACTTCTCCTTCTGGGGAAAAAGCAGCTTAATGAGTTCTTGGTCATAACATGAGCTCACTCTGTTCGAGAGTAACAACTTGAGTAGCTGACCTGAGGGCAGGATCCAAGGTTCTAGGCCAGCTTCACCCCCATCTGCTCTGACCATAGCACATTTCCTCCAGACTCTTGGGGTCTTACTTTCAACCATCTGGGTGCATTGAAGAAAGATGAGAAGGGAAGCAAGAGACAAGAGGGATGGAAACTTTTTAATATGTCCCTAAAAGCCTCTTTATAGAGATGAGTAATAAAAAAGATTGAGGCCAGCAAACATATTCAACCTTTCCACATTTTCTCTAAACAGTTATAAAACTGAGAGTCTTCTAAGGTCAGAGTTAAAGTAATACAGCCATGTTTTTGTATTTTAAATGGGTTTTAGTGGAATGCTAAAATAGCCTCAGCACTAGTAAAAGGCCTAGTGAAGAGTCTTTTTGATTAGACTCAGAAGGAGAAAATAGGACCCACCAAATAGGGAGGTTCGATCACTCTGATGTGAACTCCCACCTTAAAGCCAAGTACACTCTGTGCATCTCCCTCCACACACCCCCAGCTTCTCCTCCAATCAAGGCACAATATACTGTGAGATCACCTAGTTGATTCTGCCCAATCAAAATTTATTATTCTTGATTCTTTCAAAACACATTAATCGAGTGCCTACGATATGTCTGACACTGTGCTAAGTACTGGAGATACAGCAATGGACAGAACACCAAACCCTGCCCTCCCAGAACTTACAGTCTAGTGTAGGGAGACAGAAAAATAAATCAGTAAAGTACACAGTAGGTTTGAAGGTGATAAAGAGAGAAAAATTAAGTGAGGAGGAGAGTGTGCTACATGCAGAAAAGCGGAGGACATTGGAGAAGGCCGCAGTGTCAAATAGGGTGGTCAAGGAAAGCCTTTCCCCAGGAGAAGTTTGGATAATGTCCTCAAGAAAATGAAGAGTGAGCCACATGACTGAGGAACCAGCAAATGTCAAAGTTCTCAATCTTTCAAGGAATATTGAATAAGTATTGTATTCAGAGTAAATAAGAGTTAGAAGTCAAAGAGGTAAGGATGGATGGGACACAAATTTGGCTTTTAGTAAGTGTAAATGGAAATTATTGGGAGCTTTTGAACAAAGTCATGACATTATGTTACTTCTGTTTTAAGTTGTAGGACTGACAGATTCTGAGCAGAAAAGAAAAAAGCAGGGACATGAGTTACCAGGCTGCTCCAACACTCCAGGTAAGAATGATGGTAGAAAGACCCAATGCGATGGGCATGAAAGTGATAGGAAGTGGTTATATTTCAGAAATGCTTTTATCCTAAACCCAAAAGGATATCAAACCAGTCAATCCTAAAGGAAATCAACCCTGCATATTCACTGGAAGGACTGATGCTGAAGCTGAAGCTCCAGTACTTTGGCCACCTGATGCAAAGAGCCAACTCATTGGAAAAGACCCTGATGCTGGGAAAGATTGCGGGCAGGAGGAGAAGGGGACGATAGCGGATGAGATGGTTGGATGGCATCATTGACTCAATGGACATGAGTTTGAGTAAACTCTGGGAGATAGTGAAGGACAAGGAAGCCTGGAGTGCTGCCATTCGTGGGGTCATAATGAGTTGGACACAACTGAGTGACTGAACAACAACAGGATTCTCGGGTGTTTAGATTGAGAGCATGAAGAGGGGGATTAAGTATTACTCCATGATATCTGGCACAGGCTCAGAAGGAAGAATTTGCTCTAAGTTAAGATGGGACACAATGTGAGATGAGTAGGCTTAGGTATGTTTGTTTTCAGACACGATAAGTTTGAGCAACCTCTTAGGCATCCAGGTGGAGGGGTCAAGTAGGCAGGGACAAGTCTAGAGTTCAAGGGGAGCAAAGGTGATAGATGGTATTTAAAGCCATGACACCAAATGTGACTGACACCAAGAAGAGAAGTCCAAGGACCAGACCCTGAGGAGCCCCAACTTTGAGAGACTAGAAATTAGAAGCAACAAGCCAAGGACACTAAGAAAGAGCAGTCAATTTAGAAGGAAAAAAATTTGGACAGTGGAGTATACTGGAGAGAAGGGAAGTCTCCAGAGGAAGGGGATGATCAACTGGATCAAGTTCGGCTGACAGATCAAATAAATAAGGACTGAAAATGGATACTGGGTTTAGCAATTGTGCCAAGTCAGGTCAAGGGGGACTGAGTGCTGCTGTGATATGGCCACTAGCCTGAACAAAAGAAATCAATCAAGTTTTTGGCTAATTAATTAGACTTCAGGAGAAAAACCCTTATCATCTTCAGTGGCCCTTTGCTTCATAAATATTACTTGAGAAGGAGAGTTTTAACCTCTCTACAGTGACAGTCAGACTTAATAGTAGAACTTCTTAGTTCACAATGGATGGTTTCATTTCATGTGAAGTACAGAATTATTTTTTGCCTCCTAGACTTTGGAAATCACAGATGATTTTCTTCCTCAATTGCAATTTTTTCCAAATCATACCTGGAATGGAAAAAAATGTATATTTCCTTTGACTATTTTGATTTGAGGGATATTTTTTTCCATTTTTCTCTTCTTCCAGGTAATTCTGAAGGTTTTCTGTTTTTGTGAGCATCTCAGGAATCTCCCCTTTCTCACCCTTCCCACTCTCTGATTCCTCTGCACTATCAAAATCAATTTAATCTTGAGCATCATAAAATTCTGCATATTCTCATAGCAGCAGATTGATGTCACTGACAGAATATGATAATTCAAAGAACAGGACAGCAAGAAGAAAGGCAGGTGAGGGGAAGATGAATAAGAGGAA
The DNA here is from genome assembly GCF_023699985.2 of Odocoileus virginianus. Lineage (NCBI taxonomy): Eukaryota > Metazoa > Chordata > Mammalia > Artiodactyla > Cervidae > Odocoileus > Odocoileus virginianus. The sequence continues at coordinate 14,532,135 of NC_069707.1, forward strand.
AAAAGAGAAGAAACTGGAGGAGGTGGGCTTAACTGACCATGCACTTTCATCATTTTCCACAAAAACAGGTTAAACCAGAAACTGCAAGATTTAGAAATTCCATGTTGATAAAGTCCAACCACACATACACAAACTAAATAATTGCATACATTTAATAAATAAGCACTATGGCAATATCTAGGGCTTCCCTGGTGGCACTAGTAGTAAAGAACCCATCTGCCAATGCAGGAGACATAAGAGACATGGGTTCAATCCCTAGGTCAGCAAGATCTGCTGGAAAAGAGTATGGGAACGCACTCCAGTATTCTTGCCTGGAGAATCTCATGGACAGAGGAGCCTGGCGGGCTCCGGTCTGTAGGGTCACAAAGAGTCGGACATAACTAAAGCAATATAAACATGCACACACACATGGCAATGTCTATGCACTTCGAATAATGATAGTTTGGCAACTAACATCAAAATTCACTCAAATAATTTTGAAAAACACTTCCTATTTGCATAGTTTTTCAAACTGATCTGTGTATACAGAAATTGCCTCATTCTCAGGGGTTGGCAATACAAACCAAAATAGTGAGTCTGTAGGATCTTCTTGCTATGTTATCGCAATCCTAAATCTTAAAGCACATCAGCAGTTGAAGATGTCAAGTAGTTAATGAGTATGTTACAAAGGTGCGATTTTTACATTCTCATTTATTCATTATGGTAAATCTCATAGTATGAGCAGCAAATAAAAGTTACCATGCCCTACAATAGATTTGATTACTTGGTGTTCTTGGCACTTTCAAAAGGATTAAAAAAATAAAGGAAAGGTACACCCTCCAGTTGCAATGAATTAATTACTTTATTAGTCCATTAGTCTTACTAGAACCTAGCAGTTCCAGAAAATGCTGAACTCAACAGATGTCTTTTTCCTATGATACCCTTTAAAAAAGAGACAGAAGTGAAGCACACAGAAGAATCAGTATACTGCCAGAACTTGCAGAAATATTTTCTGACTGTAAACAAATATTTTCAGGGAAAAAGGAGGGATATCAAATGTTCAAGGAAATAAATGCTAAAAACATTTTAAAGTACCATGTTTAAAATAGCATTTTAATAGTATATTGTAGTCTTTTCCACTGCAGTGAATTTGACACCTTGAAAAGAAATTGAACATCTTTTTTTTTCCTGTCTTTGCAATTTGAAACTCTTATTTTTATTATCCTGGTGACAATATTTTGGAAACATGCATGGGGGACCTAGAACAACATTATAAATTTCTAAGGAAACAACTGTGGTATTAATACGCAGAGGAAATTCAAAATTTGGAAGTAATCTTTAGGAAAATAATATTTTAAAGTAAAGCAGCTTGGAAAATATCATTAGCTGTACATTTCCCTCTATATTCTAAATCAATAGAAACATTTTAGATTGCTTCCGTTTTGCCACTGCTGATTTTTCTTTATTCTCCCAGAGGGCAAGGTTTTTGTTATTTAAAAAAATAAAGCTATATTAAGATTCAGCCTCTAGAGAGGCTGAATTCCTAGTAACTGCAGGTGTATGGCACTTACTGCTAATTGGATGTGGCTGCTTTTAGCAAATCTGGTAGCTGCTAAAAGCTACTGTTGCGGTAGCGCTGCCTCATCAACACCATCCGTCTCTCCTCTGCCAACACTGCATCTCAGCAAAATCTGCCTACCAAAATGTCGAGCCAACTCCTTCATTTGAATGCATAGAGACAGAAATCGTGAAGAGCCACCTACAAGGGTACTGCAAGAACCTGTGAACCTCTTAATGCACATTACATATTCCTATTAAAACAGTATTACAGTAAATTATCTCCTTGTTATGATATGTTTTTTCAAGTCTCATGCCTTGTAGAGTGGGCTACAAAAGGAAATGCTCTTAGTATTTCCTTAAGTATCTTCCCTCTAGTGTGCTGGACCAACTGGCTGGTAGACTTGAGTTCTGGAAAGTATTGTGAAGTTATACCTGTGTCTCATATCATCATTTGTGTATACGTAGGGTGCTTGCTCTGAGAAGACTAAAATTACTTTGTTAAAAATTGAACCATGGGTTCAAGAGGGAGGGGATATATGTATACTTATTTCACATTGTGTGACAGAAACCAACACAACACTTTAAAGGAATTATCCTCCAATTAAAAATAAATTTAGAAAATTGGACCACATTTACCAGTACCACATAAATCTCCTGGTTTAAATGTTAATGCTTTCCATTTTTTTTTTTTCTAAATTTATACCTTCATGCAGATGACATGATCCTCTACATAGAAAACCCTAAAGACTCTACCAGAAAATTACTAGAGCTAATCAACGAATACAGTAAAGTTGCAGGATATAAAATTAACACACAGAAATCTCTTGCATTCCTATATACTGAGAAAACAGAAAGAGAAATTAAGGAAACAATACCATTCACCATTGCAACAAAAAGAATAAAATACTTAGGAGTATATCTACCTAAAAAAACAAAAGAACTATACATAGAAAACTATAAAACACTGATGAAAGAAATGAAAGAGGACACAAACAGATGGAGAAATATACCGTGTTCATGGATTGGAAGAATCAATATTGTCAAAATGGCTATACTACCCAAAGCAATCTATAGATTCAATGCAATCCCTATCAAACTACCAACGGTATTTTTCACAGAACTAGAACAAATAATTTCACAATTTGTATGGAAATACAAAAAACCTCGAATAGCCAAAGTAATCCTGAGAAAGAAGAATGGAACTGGAGGAATCAACCTGCCTGACTTCAGACTATACTACAAAGCCACAGTCATCAAGACAGTATGGTACTGGCACAAAGACAGAAATATAGATCAATAGAACAGAATAGAAAGCCCAGAGATAAATCCACAAACCTATGGTCACCTTATCTTTGACAAAGGAGGCAAGGATATACAATGGAAAAAAGACAACCTCTTTAACAGGTGGCGCTGGGAAAACTGGTCAACCACTTGTAAAAGAATGAAACTAGAACACTTTCTAACACCATACACAAAAGTAAACTCAAAATGGATTAAAGATCTAAATGTAAGACCAGAAACTATAAAACTCCTAGAGGAGAACATAGGCAAAACACTCTCCGACATAAATCACAGCAGGATCCTCTATGACCCACATCCCAGAATTTTAGAAACAAAAGCAAAAATAAACAAGTGGGACCTAATGAAACTTAAAAGCTTTTGCACAACAAAGGAAACTATAAGCAAGGTGAAAAGACAGCCCTCAGATTGGGAGAAAATAATAGCAAACGAAGCAACAAAGGATTAATCTCAAAAATATACAAGCAATGCCTCCAGCTCAACTCCAGAAAAATAAATGACCCAATCAAAAAATGGGCCAAAGAACTAAACAGACATTTCTCCAAGGAAGACATACAGATGGCTAAAAAACACATGAAAAGATGCTCAACATCACTCATTATCAGAGAAATGCAAATCAAAACCACAATGAGGTACCATTCACACGCCAGTCAGGATGGCTGCTATCCAAAAGTCTACAAGCAATAAATGCTGGAGAGGGTGTGGAGAAAAGGAAACCCTCTTATACTGTTGGTGGGAATGCAAACTAGTACAGCCACTATGGAAAACAGTGTGGAGATTTCTTAAAAAGCTGGAAATAGAACTGCCACATGACCCAGCAATCCCACTTCTGGGCATACACACCGAGGAAACCAGATCTGAAAGAGACACGTGCACCCCAATGTTCATCGCAGCACTGTTTATAATAGCCAGGACATGGAAGCAACCTAGATGCCCATCAGCAGACGAATGGATGAGGAAGCTGTGGTACATATACACCATGGAATATTACTCAGCCATTAAAAAGAATTCATTTGAATCAGTTCTAATGAGATGGATGAAACTGGAGCCCATTATACAGAGTGAAGTAAGCCAGAAATATAAAGACCATTACAGTATACTAACACATATATATGGAATTTAGAAAGATGGTAATGATAACCTTATATGCAAAACAGAAAAAGAGACTCAGATGTACAGAACAGACTTTTGGACTCTGTGGGAGAAGGCGAGGGTGGGATGTTTCAAGAGAACAGCATCGAAACATGTATATTATCTAGGGTGAAACAGATCACCAGCCCAGGTTGGATGCATGAGACAAGTGCTCGGGCCTGGTGCACTGGGAAGACCCAGAGGGATCGGGTGGAGAGGGAAATGGGAGGGGGGACTGGGATGGGGAATACATGTAAATCCATGGCTAATTCATTTCAATGTATGACAAAAACCACTGCAATGATGTAAAGTAATTAGCCTCCAACTAATAAAAATAAATGGAAAAAAAAATAAAACAAAATCAAAATAATAGAGAAAAATAAACATACCTGAATATAAGAAAATAAAAACATTAATTCTATTAAAATAAATAAATAAATAAATTTATACCTTTAGTACATTCTACCAGTTCTACTATCCAACAATAATCTCATGAAACATCAAGGTCAGATAAAAATGCCCTATGTACATCATCACTGTTATTCTTATTCCAAGACTCTCTTTGTCTTACTGTCTACATTAGACACAGTCTGCAGGGATAAACTGAGCTATTGGAAGTGAATAAATGAAGAGAGAAAAATCCAGAAGTAGAGGCTTTAAAATAATCAGACTTTAACTCTTAAATGGCCAGTATGATTATGGACCAAACACAAACAAATACTACACAAATAAATATTATGCTTCTTCCTGCTTCATACCTGGGACCCCACAGATCTTGACTCACAAGAAATTCCAACCCTCTCCCTAAAGAAGTTAGTATCATCATTTCAAGCAAATTTGCCCAAGGTCATATGGTGAAGTCAGGGTTAGCCAAAAATTGAGCTCACTAATATTGATTCCTTAGTGGCTCAGATGGTAAAGAATCTGCCTGCAGTGTGGGAGACCCAGGCTCTATCCCTGGGTTGGGAAGATCCCCTGGAGAAGGAAATGGAACCGATTCCAGTATTCTTACCTGGAGAATTCCATGGACAGAGGAGCCTGGTGGGCTACAGTCCATGGGGTCACAAAGAGTCAGGTATGACTGAACGACTAAGACTTTCATTGCTGACACCTAGCAGATTATCCTGCTTCCTTTAAAACTTAATTGCTTATTGGACCTTGTTTTAAGTGTCTGAAGACTGGTATTGAGACCATTTATACTAATATATTGCAGTTCATCTAGATTGCCTGTTTCCACTGCATTTCACATAAAATCTTTTTTTCTCCACTTGGGTTCATTTTCCAGATTTCTTCTCAAAACATCTTGGGTTCCTGGAACACATCTTGGTTCCATCCTGCCTAGAGGCAGGATGAACAGTTGGAACTCTGATTTTTGCTTTCCTGTTGAGAGAATATGATTTTAAAGAAAAAAAGTGGTCCTAAAAATTAGTCCTGATTTCCAGACGAGAGCTGACCTGCTTCAATGGCTTCTCAAATCCCATGTCTTCTAATCTGATGCCAAAATAAAGCACCTATCAGAGAGGTCTTGCTTTTAGGGTTAGAGTTGCAAAGGAAGGGTTTCTACTTCAAGAAGGTAAGATGGTTGTCTCTTAACTCTGAAGGAAAAGCCCTTTGAAAAGCTTGGTAAAATTGCAGCTGATCATGAAAAAAGTTTTCAGTGGAAACCCAGAAAAAGTTCTTCATCTGAGACATCTTTCTGCTGGTTCTAAAGGAAAATGACAAAATGTCCCTTTTAAGATACCTAGAAGTAGAGCAAGTCCACCTATACTGAAAGCTCTATGTTCATCAGTGTTATTAGGGAACCTGGAAAGGAGGTAAAGAGGAGAAACCCACAGCACCTTGCCCCCATCCCATCACTTTCTTCAATTAAAAAAATATTTTCACCACTTCATATTAGTTGTGATGGCTAAAATGCAAAAGATAGACTATAACAAGGTTGATAAGGATGTGGATAAATTTGAATTCTCACATAGTGGGAATGTAAAATTCTGCAACCATCTGGCAGTTCCTCAAAATGCTAAGCCTAGAGCTACCACATGTCTCAGCAATTTCATTCTTAGGTACATACCCAGGAGAATCAAAAACATATATCCACACAAAAGCTTGTATAAAAATATTCATAGTGGCATTATTTACAATAGCCAAAAAGTGGAAACCCAAACATCCATCAGCTGATGAGTAGAAAACCAAAATGTACAATATCCATACAATGGAATATTATTTGGCAATATAAATAATGAAGTACTGATACATGCTATACCATGAATGAAGCTTGGAAACATTACAGTAGGTGAAATAAGATACAAAAGATCAGATATTATACTGTTTCATTTATATAAAATGTCCAGAATAAAACTCCATAGAGAAACAAAGGAATTGAAAGTGTGCTAAGATTAGATTGTGGATGTGCTAGGTGGTGGCATAAAACATGGACTATACTAAAAACTCCTGAACTGTATGTACTTTAAATGGGTAAATTTTATACTATGTTAAACATAATAAAAATTATGTGAAATATACATAAACTATATAAATATAAATCTCTACAAAGCTGTGAAAAAAATTTTAAAGCATTATCACATACATTATCACATTGGATCTTCAAATGTGTCCTCAGAAACAATGGCTGTAAAGACCAGATGAGATACTGTATACAACAAAACACAGAAAAGAAAAATAGCAACTACATTTAAAATGTAAAGTCTGTAGTCATGAATAGTAGTCTGGGTATTTACCATTCAGAAATATTTCTGTAGTAAAAGAAAAAAGTTCCTAGGGGTTTGCCTCCCACAGCCCATCTGCCTGTTCAGTGATTCATTCATTAAAGACTCTTGCAGTCTCCCAGAATATATCTGTGATACGCTTGCTGACTCTCCCAGCACATCCACCATCTAAGAGCTTTCAGGGAACAAAATGTTCCACCCTTCACTCTTTCAATTTATGCACTACTAATTGACTAAAAAGGAAAGGGGGTTTTAGACCTTTGGTTAGTCTGCGTTTTATAGCCATTCAGTAAAAAGAAAAAAAAAAATTTTTTTTTTTTTTGCAGATGACAACAGTGATGCCTGAGATATGAGGAACGTTGAACAACCTAAGAATTTGTGGCCAATGCTAGAAAACCAATAGCAAAATCTGACATAGCACTTTCTTCATAACACATAGATCTAGCAAGCTGCATATATCAATTCCAATAAATGCCACAACAACTCATTATTACCTATAGTTCACACATAAGAACATGAGGCTCTGAGTAGCTTGCTCTGTCACACAGCTCACAAGTGGAGCAGAGCCTGGGTCAGCACCAAACACTCAGGCTCCAGAAACTGTGTCCTTGACCTCGTCTACCCACTCCTCATCTAAATACAGGTTTAATATAAAAAAGGTCTGCCACACATTATGCTTTCTCCAACAATATTTTTAGTCAAAATAAAACTGAAAATCAAATTCATATAGTCACCCAACTTTGTATCTTTCATCACCTTGAGTCTTCCTCAACCGTATTCCTTTACATCGCATATAGCACTTCAGTTGAGTTACCATATCACTTTAGTGTTTGTTACAAAAGACAAGACTGTGGTGCTGGAGAAGACTCTTGAGAGTCCCTTGGACTGCAAGAAGATCAAACCAGGCAATCCTAGAGAAAATCAACCCTAAATATTCATTGGGAGGGGTGATACTGAAGCTAACGCTTCAATACTTTGGCCACCTGATGTGAAGAAACTGACTCATTGGAAAAGACTCATGCTGGGAAAGATTGAGAGCAGGAGGAGAAGGGGACAACAGAGGATGAGATGGTTGGATGGCATCACCAGCTCAATGGACATGAATTTGAGCAAACTGTGGAAGACAGTGAAGGACAGGGAGGTCTGGCATGTTGCAGTTCATGGGGTCGCAAAGAGTCAGACACGACGCAGTGACTGAATAACAACAGGAAAACACAAAATCATCACGAACCATTTAATAAAATTATTGTAACCTGTATTGGATAGTCGTTACAGACCAATTTTTTTTAATTAAAAAAAATTTTTTTTGGCCTCCCAGTGTTCGCTGACCAGGGATCAAATCCTCACCAATCCCTTGCATTGGAAACGTGCAGTCTTAACGACTGGACCACCAGGAAAGTAGAGGGACGATTTTAAATAATCATCCTCTTTGTGACCTATGTCTAAAATAATACAAACCTCACAAATTTTAAAAGGCAAAAAATAAACCAATCAAACATTGTGTCTACGTACTTCTCAAGAGAAAAAAAAGGGAGTGGTGATCATTGTTCCCTTTTCATTGAAATAATGTATTTTTGTTGAACTGAATAGTGTGTTCCTGGAGTAATAAAGAACTAGCCAATAGCTTATCAGCAACAACAGCGCTCAATCTACTTGTATTTGGAGGTTCACAAGTTTGATTAACTTCAGCACTTCCACTGTTTAAAAAAGAAAGCACAGGCAGGAATTCAAGTAGTATCAATAATTTGTTCATGATTATCCTAATGGGATATGTCTAAAAGGAAGCAAAATATACAGAATTAGTATATGATCCAGCAATCCCACTCTAGGTATGTATCCTAAAGAATTGAAAGCAGGGTCTCATAGAGATACTTGCATACCCATGTCCATACTTGTATTCCCCACAATAACCAAGAGATAGAAGCAACCTAAATGTCCACAGACAGGTAAGTGGTGCATTCACACAGCACTCAATTACTGTCTTATGTCCTTTCTGTATTCCCAGCCTGTGAGACCTGAAGGAAAGAAATAGGACTTAGATTTCTTTGTGTCTATAACACCCAGCACATTCGTGCACTTACTCAACAATATTGATTGAATGCCTGCATCCTTGGCCCTATTCTAGGTGTAATGATCACCAGCGTACAACAAAGACACCTTCACTAAATACATGACTAGTGAACTTGATTATAATGATTCTATTAAACTGAATTCAACACACAGTAGCAGACATTAAAGTGGCCGTGTTGTACAGCAGGAACTGTTTTAAGCATCACTATCATTATCTCCAGTTTGTAAGTCGAGAAACTGAGGCACAGAGAAGCTAAGCAATTCGCCCAAGATTACACAGTTAAGAACTGGCAAGGATAAGATGTCAATCTCCACAGGCTTGTTCCAGAGTCAGTGCTCATAACTACTCTATCTGCTCAGCATGAATACTTGGCTATGTTTAAGGGAAATGATATTAATAATACCCTGCATTTAGCCTGAATGAGCTCACGGGGGAGCAGGGTAGAGAGAGAGCTATAATATGAAATGATAAGTGCTATAACAGAGAAGTAAGTGTAGGAGCATAGAGGAGGATTCAATGAATTTTATTCTAAAAATGCGAAGGCTTTAGAGTGAGACACATTGAAGGTAAGCTTTGATAAAGGCTCTGGAAGGAAAAGGAGTAAGAAGAGAAAAAGGAAAAGGGAAGAGGAAGAGGAAATGATTGTGATGAAGATTACCACCAGGGCACAGAGGAGAGAAAATTGACATTGCTGTGGGTTGCTAGGGAAGAGCGGTGAGCGACAGACCACCTCTCAGGCCCCTATCAGAGATGGAACCCTTTTCTCCCGATAAAGAGACCTGGCTTGCCGGAGGCAAACACAGCCACAGTCAGGCAAATCCATAGCAGCAGCCCCGTGCCTGCTGCCCGTGGCCTCTAGGGATGCGACAGGTGGTCAAAGTGGGCAGAGGAGAGGAAACCTTACCCGCTGCTGGACCTCGAGCCATATTCACCCGCCTAAGAGCAGAACACAGACCTTGATATTTTCAAAATAAAGCCTAGGCTTCCAGGGAAAGAGGTAGAAATGCTAAGTAAGTGACTGAAGAGAAATTTTCAGGGTGAACCAAATTCTGAGTGTTTGGGCACCCAACTACAAAAGAACTGTTAACTCAGCCACAATCGTGCGCTGTCCAGAAACAAGTTCCGGTGACACGCTGCTTCATTTTTAAAAATAGAGAGACAAGTATCAAAGTTTATTCCTTTATAACTAAGGAGGCTGTATGAAATGTGAAGAATGGCTGCTGGAGAATAAGAGGGAAGTTCAAGACAGAGGTGAAGGCCGAGGTGAGAGCGTTTAGAGGTGGGGGACCCTCTTCTCAGCTCTGAGACACTACAGGGGATTAGGGGCCTGGGGAGTGGCGCGAATACACAGCCTGTCCATATGAGGCAGAAAATAGATCTATCTTCAGAGAATATTTGTTTCAACAAATACAGGGAGACCTAGTGAGATGTGCATGCATGCTAAGTCACTTCAATCGTGTCCAACTCTTTGCAATGCTGTGGGCTGTAACCTGCCAGTTTATTCTGTCCATGGGATTTCCCAGGCAAGAATACTAGACTGGGTTGCCATGCCCTTCTCCAGGGGATCTTCCCAACCCAGGGAAGGAACCCACGTCTTCTGCATCTCCCGCATTACAGGCAGATTATTTATTGCTGAGACACAGGGGAAACCTAATCCAGTGATAATGCGGCCATAAATCTCAACTGACCTATTAGATCTGCAGCGACAGAACCAGCAAAGACTGTACCCAGGTCCACATCTTAAGGAGCACAGTGCTTTTCACCCAGCAGCTTCTCAATAATAATGTGTGAATGGAGAATGGAGAAAAGGGGGGTAAAGAGAGGGATGAAGGGAAAGAAGGAGAGAGGGAGGGAGGAGACAGCTGATGAGGACCACGTCATGGGGGATTGTGGTAGATTGCTAACAGATGAAATGAAAAGATAAGGAGGAAAGGATTTCTGTCACAAGAAATTGAACTATGGTGCCTATAAAGATTGATGTTCAAAAATCAAGGCAGTGCATGAACAACAAGGTGAAATAAATAATTTACTTTAATCTATGGCATGGCCATATTTTGATCTCATGGCCAATGAGATCAAAGAGGTTTGGGATTATAGTCTATAAGGGCATCTTATCATCTGAGAGTAAATGAAAGTGTCTCAGTGAAAAATCCTTGAGATACATCACATAGGGCAACACTGAAGAGTTTTATAATCCTGACTCTGCTGATGAAACAGCTGTTATTCACTTTGTTAGACAATATGCAATCAAAACTGGACTGGGGATCCCTTCACCTTCATGAGAAGCAAGAAAAAAAACGCTTCTACACAGAAGATAAATAGAAGATATCCTAGCTAGCAAAATTACCCTAAAGAAAGAACCACATCATGGTTGTAGACCTTTTTCTTGAGAATAAAGGCTGAGTGGCCTAAACAACAAGATTACAAGATAAAACAAACATCAACAGTCACTCTGTTTATGTAAAACTTACATGCCAAGGACTTTGAGAAATGCTTTCCATGTTTTACCTCTCTGTGAAGACTCACTTTATCTCACAACGACTCTCTGAATAAGATACAAGTATCTTTATCATTATTTAAAAGATTTTTTAAAAATCTAACAATTACCAAGATTGAGAAACCTGACTTCCAATCACCTAGTGCTCAGGCCAAAACAGTTAAGCCAGGACTCAGTGAAACCTCATCTTACAAACAAGATAAAACATGAAATACTAGAAGGGATTGAAGATAGAGAAATCTCTACCAACAGTCTGTATTCCTTGATTTTGAAAATGGTGGGAAGTGTCCTGCTGCTCAAAGAGGCTAGGAAATAACTGCTGAGTGCTGAAAGCAGTACTAATATTCCAACTTAACAGAGGTAGGAGGTAAATCAGGTTTCAACATTGCCCCAGGACCTTCTTCAGCCACCTCCAACTCCCAAGTCAATATGAAGCTTATAAGTCATTTCATCTTAATCAAGTCCAAGTCAAATCAAGCCCACTTTGACCACAGACACTGAATTATAGTTTCTGCACATATAAATTATTGTATAAGTGAGGCATATATAAAATAAAACTAACCCACAAAAGACAAAAGTCCTCCAACAATATGTACTCATGGACCCATTCTAATTTATGATATTGTTTTTATGAAATACATGAAATTGGAGAACTGCTAGTTGCACACTATTGAAAAAAAACAGATTCTGACAGATTATGTTCAAAACAATTGCTTCTCACATCTGCTATGATGACTATTATTCAAAAAGCCAGAAAATATCAAGTATTGGTGAGATACTGGAACATTTAGTCACCATTGGTGGGATTGTAAAATGATGTAACTTCTACAGAAAACAAAATGGCAGTTGTTCAAAAAAGTTATAAATAGAATTACTATATGATCTAGAAATCCCACTTCTGAGTACATATCCAAAATAATTGAAAGCAGGATCTCAGAGCTATTTGCACACCCATGTTCATAACAGCATTATTCACAATAGCCAAGAGGTAGAAGCAATCTAAGTATCCTTTCACAGGCAATGGAATAAACAAAATGTCATGTAGACCGACAATGACATATTATGTGACCTCAAAAAAGAAGGAAATTCTGTCACATGCTACAACACAGATGAACTTTGAAGGCATTATGCTAACTGAAATAAACCAATCATAATATTTAAAAGCTGTATGAGTCTACTTATATTATGGGTCCAAAGGAGTCATATTCATAGAAACAGAAAGTAGAATGATAGTTGCCAAGGGCTGAGAGGAGGGGGAAAAGGTAAGTTGTTTAATGTGTACAGAGTTTCTGCTTTACCAGATGATCAAGTTCTAGAGGTCTGCTGCACAACAATGTCAATGCCCTTAAAACCAGCAAACTGAACCCTTAAAAACTGCTAAGATGGCAAAAACTCACACACACATATCATAAGGTAATACTTCCATACTATTTGGAGGTTTTTTTTTTCTGGTAGCATTATCTTACGGATTTTAAACAATACATCTAACATATGGATTCTTTAAAAATAATAAAAAGGAGTAAATCATGAGAAAATGATAAAATGACTATATGTAGAAGAGAAAATAAATCTGTTTTGTGTTTATTAAGACAAAATTAGAAGATTCAAGGAAAGACCTTAAAACTTTATTCAATAAAGAGTTTTATGAGAGCTGGCCAATGGAATGAGTTTTGTTAGGTGGTAAGTTTGGGGTCACTGATTCATTCAAGCAAAGATAGACCTGTATCAATCAGTATTGCTATGGGGCTTTTTGCACTGGCTGGAAATTTTTCCTCCATCACCTCTAAGGTCTTTCTAGTGCAAATCCTATGATACTATGTCAAAAGAATTCAAGTAAACAAAGGGACAGTGGGAGGTTTTGATCATCTAGGAAATTATTCACAAACAAAACCAAAAAGATTGATAGATTTGATTATATAAAAATAATTCTCTCTATCCACACCAAAAAAAAAAAAAACACAAACAATAAAAAACCCATAATCATAAAATGAAACTGAAAGGCCAACAATGAAGTGTGATATAAAATTTGCATCATTTGGTTAAAATGGACTGGTAATCATATTATGAATAGAAGTTTTACAAATCACTAGCAATAACCAAAACAATAAAACTACAATAACAAAAGGCCCCAAAAATATTGACAGGCAATTGCAAAAGAAGAAATGCCTATAGACAATAAAAAAAAAATGTTAATATTTTCAGCTCTTTCCTTATAATGCAATAGTGTATAGACATTAAAAGTAGTAAGGCAGTTCTTCACTTACTAATATGGAAAAATCTCCAAGATATTTTGCTAAGTGAAAAAAAAACAAGGAAAAAAACAATGTATAGGGTATGTGCTTCTGTTTGTGGAGGAAAACACGAGCACACATATACACATGTTTGCTCTCATGTTTCTTTCCTTGTTGTTATTGTTGTTTACTCACTAAGTCATGTCTGACTCTTTGCAACCCCGTGGACTGTAGCCTGCCAAGCTCCTCTGTCCATGGAATTTCCCAGACAAGAATACTGGAGTGGATTGCCATTTCCTTCTCCAGGGGATTTTCCTGACCAGGGTTCAGACCTGCGTCTCCAGCTTGGCAGGCAGATTCTATACTACTGCTCCACCTGAGAAGCCCCCCTTTCCTTATGCGTGCATAATTATTTTGGGGAGGCCACTCAAGGAAATGCTAGAGTGGCTGCCCCTTGAGAGGGTTACTGATGGATGTCTGGAAGCAGGTGTTATAGATACACAACCTGCATAATAATCTTTGTTTCTTTAACACTTGAACCATGTATATTTGTTCAAGGGATAAATAATGTTTGTTAATTTTTGTACTTCCTGCAAATCAAAAAAAAAAATACACAATGAAATGAGAAATCTTTTTTCTTTTGTTTTGTCTACTAAATAAGAAGAATAGGAAGAATAATAGCCTAGAAGTATCCAGTGTCCAGGCAAATACACTCTCTTGTTGGCTGCTAGGATTAATGTAATTTGAGATGATCTTTCTGGAGAATAATTGACAATACAAATCAAGAAACTTAAAATGTGCCTATCCTGAGGTTTGGCAAAGACAACAGAGTAGAAAGACCCTAAGCTTACTTCCTCCCACAGGTACATTAAAATTAAAAATACTTATAGAACAACTGCCTATGAGAATGACCTGAAGACTAGCAGAAAAGATTTTCTGTAACTAAAGATTTAAGAAGGATCCACAATGAAATGGGTGTGAGGGTCAGAGCTTCAGTATAGTCAAGACCCACACCTCCAGCCACAAAAGGGGAGGGTGATCACAATTGCAGAGGTCTGTCCCAAAAAGCAAGGGGTTAGAGCCAGACACTGGGCTCCCCAGGCCACAGGTCCTGCACTGGGAAGGCAAGCCCCAAGAATGACTGGCTTTGAAGCCAGTGGGGCTTGAATATGAAAGATCCAAGGGACTATAGGAAAGAGAGACTCCAGTCTGTAAGGACACACACAGAAACTTCACACACACACACACACACACACACACACACACATTCTGTGTCCCAGTGCAGAGACTAATTTGAAAGAAACTTGAGTCAAACCTACCTGCTGATCTCAGAGAATATCCAGACAGTCAGGAGGTAACTAGGATTTCCCCTGGTGACACAGAAGCTGGAAGCAGCCGTTTAGGGGGGCTAATTCTACCCCGAGGACAGTTGTGCTAACAGCCACCATATTGGAGTCTTCCCTCTAGCCTATTCACACTGGGGGCTTGCCCCTCCTCCCACCAGCAAGCCAACACCAGTCTTGCCCACCCACCCAGTCATGCCTGGACTCAATCTTGCCCACCACCAGGCCAGTAACAGCCCTAGGATTCCCTAAGCCATGCAACCAGCCATGCTGGGACTTCGCCTCACTCACCAGCAGTCCAGCAGTCACCACATGAGGTAGGGCCTGGCAGCCAGCCACAATAGAAGGACCCGCGCAGCGCACACAGGGACGTCCCTAGAGCATAAGCTCTGCTGACTAGAGGGGTGTGTGCTGCTGACCCTACATAAGACCATTTCAGTGAAACTGGGTGTTGTAATTCGCATCCATATTACATAGAAATAAACACAGAGAATTAGTGTAAAGGAGGAGATAGACGAATGTGTCCTAAACACAGGAATGAAACAAAAATTCAGAGAAGAATGAAGTGAAGTGGGGACAAGCAATCTACCCAATATATAATTCAAGACACTAATCATTAAGATGCTCAACAAACTCAAGAGAATGAATGAATGCAATGAGAGGTTTAACAAAGAGTTACAAAACACAGGGGGCTTCCCTGGGGCTCAGTGGTAAAGATGCCACCTGCCAATGCAGGAGACTCAGGTTCAATCCTTGGGTCAGAGATCCCCAGTAGAAGGAAATGGAAACCCACTCCGGTATTCTTGCCCGGGAAATCCCATGGACAACAGAGCCTGGTGGGTGAGCCATGGGGTATCAGAAGAGTCAGACACGACTTGGTGACTAAACAACAGCAACAAAGAAAATACAGAGAAGAACTGAACAGAGCTAAAAAATAAAAAATTAACTGAAATAAAAAATGCACAAGAAGAAGTCAATAGTAAATTAGATGATACAAAAGAACAGATGAATGAACTGAAAGAGTACTGGAAATCACCCAAACTTAAAAGCAAAAAGAATTTTTTTAAATGAGGATAGCTTAAGCAACCACTGAGACAACATCAGGCATACTAACGTTCACATTTGTGTCCCAGAAGGAGTAGAGAGAAAGGGTCAAAGATCTTACTGGAAGAAATAATAGCCATAAACTTCACTAACCTGGGAAAAGAAACAGACTTCAAGTTCAGGAAGCACAAAGAGTCCCAAAAAAGATGAAATTAAAGAGGACCATGCCAAGATACACTATAATTAAAATGGCAAAATTAAATATAAAGGATCTTAAAAGCAGCAAGGGGAGAGCAACCGATCAGGAACTCCCATAAGACTATCAGCTGACTTTTCAGCAAACATTGCAGGTGAGGGAACAGTGGCACAATACATTCAAAGGGATAAAAGAAAAAAATCTATTGGCACGAATGCTCTACCCAACAAAGCTATCACTCAGATTTGAAAGAGGAATATAGAGTTTACAGACAAGGAAAAGCTAAAACAGTTGAGTATGACTAAACTAGTTTTACAAGAAATTTACAATAGCTAGGACATGGAATTAACCTAGATGTCCATCAATAGATGAATGGATAAAGAAGTTGTGGTACATATATACCCTGGAATACTATGGTGGGACGGGGTAGAAGTGGGAGCGAAGTTTAAGAGGGAGGGGAATATGTATCATTTGACTGATTCATGTTGATATATGGCAGAAAGTGAAAGTGTTAGTTGCTCGGTCGTGTTTGACTCTGCGACCCCGTGACTGTAGCCCACCAGGCTCCTCTGTCCATGGAATTCTCCAGGCAAAAATACTGGAGTGGGTTGCCATGCCCTTCTCCAGAGAATCTTCCTGAACCAGGGGTCAAACCGGGTCTCCTGCACTGCAGGCAGATTCTTTACTAAGCTATCAGGGAAACTAGGGCAGAAACCAACACAATATTGTAAAGCAATTGTCTTCCAATTAAAAATAAACAGATTTTTTAAAAAAGAAAGTTAAAGGGACTTCTCTTAAAGGAAAAAGACCACAGGTAAAATTGGGAAAATTAAGAAAGGAAAATATTCATTGATCAAGGCAAGCATAAAGTAAAAGTAATGGATTAACCCCTTATAAAGCTAGCAGGAAGGTTAAAAAGACAAAAATAGTAAAATCATCAATAAGTAGCTAAGGGAACACAAACAAAAAGATGTAAATATTATGGCAGAAACATTAAATTTGGGATAGGCAGAGGAAAAAAGCAGAGTTGTTAAAATGTGTTCAAACTTGAGATTATCAATTTTTTAAAAAATCTTTACATATATTTATAGATGTTGTTTATATATGAACCTCATGGAAACCACAAACCTATAATAGATACACTCACAAAAAAAGAGAAAGGGTCACTGAAGAAATAGCATAAATGTTTTTAATAAGAAATTTAATTATACAAATTATGTACTCACATACAATGGAGCATTATGCAGCCAAAAATTCATGGTCAAGAAGAATGAGTTTAGACATGAGAGGTATGGGTGGGATACAAAACAGTATTGCAAATAAACTATCTTTTTTTAAGTTATATGCACATGAAAATTCAGAAAGCAAATGTAGCTCAGTCTTTTACTAGCTTTATTGAGATATAATTGACATACCACATTGGGTAAGTTCCCTGTATACAATATGATGGTTTCATACATGTATCTATAGCTCAGCTTTCATTGTTTCCATACCCTGGTGGCTCAGATAGTAAAAAATCCTCCTGCCCTGCGGGAGACCTGTGTTTAATCCCTGGGTCGGGAAGATCCCCTGGAGAAGGGAATGGCAACCCACTCCAGTATTCCTGCCTGGAGAACCCTGTGGACAGAGGAGCCTGGCAGGATACAGTCCGTGGGGTCACAGAGAGTCAGACTCGACTGAGTGGCTTCCACTCTCACCAGATCTATGAATGGTGGTGAAATGGGCAGTTTTTTCAAGCTTTTGAAGTTCTCCACATTAAACACAGATCAATTATTAGCAACACGAGCTAATGATTAACTTCCCAGGATTCAGATGCATGGAGTGTTACTTGTGTTGAGATTTTGTGCCTCACCTCTTGTGCTTCAGTGTGTTTCACTTTTCTGTCTATAAAATGGGGATAATAATAGTTACCACAGCAAAACATCATTGTGAGTTCAGTGAGCTAATAGAAGTGAACTGCTTTCTAAGCTTTTAAGACTGTTGTTGCTACTGGAAAGTGGAACATAATTTTAATATTGTTTCTACATTTAGAATTGGGGGAAATCTTTCAAAAACTCATTCTGTATGATTTGGTATACATTTCAACTTTCACTTGATGTTATGTTGCTGAGAATTTTGTATTTATATTTTATTATAATTTATTTATTATTTATATTATTATATTATTATATTATATATCAAATTTATATATATATAAATTTGAGGGACAATGAATAAAAAATAATCAGAAAACTCTTGGAATGGAACAGACTTCTATTAATTTGGCCTCCCCAATTTTAAAAAGTTAAAAGCTTTTCTATTACTCATATCCTTATACAAAATCAATTCCCAAACAAATGAACCAGCAAAAACCAGCTCCCCACTAAGGCAGTGTTGTTGCCGAGGAGAAGGCCGTCTTGTTTTGACACATGATTGTAGGTTCACAAGCAAGTTATATTTTTCTGCTAAATTGGTGGGAGAGCAGGCTCAACAAAATATGCTCTAGGGATGCTCTGTGAGTGCTAGGAAGCAGCACAAAACTTTTACCAACCTGTGGGAGGCTGGTGATCAAGATGATTCTACTTAAATGAAAAATCCGTTGCTAGGATTCCAAGGCCTCAAAAATCTGTGGGACACCGGGGGACTGGTAAAATAAGCCTGGCACAAAAGAATTAGAGACCATGAGCATCACAACACATTATGCTAAGAAACCTAGTCCAGAACTCTAAAAAAAAAAAAAGAAAAACCTGTAGATGTTACATTTGTTCTATTAGCTATCAGCGATCCCAAAAATAACACAATCATAGAAACTAGGATTCTCCTCGAAAGAAATGGCCAAAGACGATAATGTGTCTGTTCACAGTCTGCTTTATACACATTTTTATTTTAGGCAATTTTTGTTATATCCTCCCAAAGCCCATTAGGACCTAGACTTTATTTCAGTTTACACTTTTCTTTTTATTCTTTTTTTTTTTTTTTTTTTTAGAACTTGGCTTTGTCCCTAAATAGAAAGCAACAAGTTGCCAAAAGTTCAGCAAAAAGCCCCAGGCCTTCTCATCCAGCTTGAGGTCCTCCCCTGTCAGGGCAGGAGTGATGGACTGCTTCAGACACCAGGGGGGCATCAAGCTTCAGGTGGGACTTGGTGAGCTAGAAACAAGGCAATTCCTTTTCAGTTTGCATAGGTTAACCTTGTTATAGCAGCTGAGGTGGTCACAACTTGGCATCTGAAGTCATTTCAGGGGAAAATGCCTTTCAGTGACCCTTGGAGTCATAGCTGCCACTCTTGACCACAAAGAAGATGGAACTTGACTTTGGATTGTGCCTAAGTCTTTTTCTGCATCTCTCTTGTACACGATCACCCCTCATAAGCAGTCAGTTTTCTTACACGGCCAGCTGGCTGTCCAAGGAACCCCAGGGAAATGCTTCATTATTTAAATACCAGTTTGTCTTTCTTAAAGTACCCCCATGCTCCAAAATAACTTCTTAATTCTACGACCAATGAAAATTTACATTTCTGCACTGGTTTAAGCTAGGGTGTTATAAGCAAAACAGTCTAACTGAAAAGTTCTATACTAAGCGGGAAACTAAACTGCCTTACAGTTTCAAAATAGAAGGGGTAAACCAGCTATCTCTGGTGAATATGTAATCAACAGAAGGTGTGGAAGAAAATAATTGTGTAAGGTGGAAGAATCCAGTGAGGACAGAAGGATCATGAGTCCAAGAAAGCCAGGGTGAACACCCTGGCCCATCCCTTGAGGGACACAGCTCCACATGATCTGAGTGCTATGGAATCTAACACAAGTAAGGAAGAAATCCTAAAACCTGGGGAAGCGAAACTTGTCACATCATTGGCTTTTTTCTTACCTATTCAGTTCCTTTTTAATTTTCTTAATTTATTGAGCATATAATGTACAATGGTTAAGGGAAAGAATTCTGCAACTCACCAGAGGGGTCTTAAACTCCTATTTCTGCCACTTCCTAAAGGCAAAATCTTTTCAACGATAGAATAGGGATAAGATGAACCTCATTATGATCATTGTGAAAGTTAAATCGAACTTTTGTGAAGTGTGCCTGACACATAAATGTACCTAATAAGTAGTAGATGAAGAGGAGGAGGATGACAATAATGACAATAATTAAGGTTATATGGCAGCTACTATGTGTGTGACTCCAGGTACTGGAAATGGTGCCTATTCTTCATCATAAGTAGGAACAATTAAGCAGAAGAGATCAACATGCTGCTGGCTAGTTAAGCCATGATGGTGCTATATATCGGATATGAGTTCAAAGTGCACGATAGTGTGGTGACCAATAGCATGGGTTCTTGCGTCAGACTCTGGGGTCCAAGTCCTGGCTCCACTACTTGCTAACCATGTGATCTTGCACAAATTGTTTAGCCCCTTTAGGCCCCAACTCCCTCAACTGTAAAATGGGGGTATGACTAGAACCTCTATCACTGGGTTATTGTGAAGATTACAAGAATCGGTATGTGTCAAGTACCTGGAACACCTCACAATATATAGTATGCTTCAGAAGTGAATGTCGTCTGCTATTTTTATCTAGGCTTTTCACAGGTCCAGAGGAGATGAGAATGCCAAGATGAAGGAACGAGAGAAACAAAGGGTGTTGTTCACAGGAGGAGGAAGCTGGCCTGGAGCACAGGGCTTATGAGCGGGCAGCCCTGGGAGATAGGGCTGGAACATCAGACTTAGCTCTTCTCTTATCCAAAGGCAGTCATCCCTTTCAAACTCAGTATCACGTTTAATACTGTCCATCACAGGTCATGCTTTAAGTAGCCACAATCTGCAAAATTGAAACTGATGCCTTAAAAAAAAATCTCTTTCCTGAAATATGCCCCCGGCTAACCTCAGACACGACTGAAGTAACTTAGCAGCAGCAGCAACCTCCGTGAAAACCCAAGTCTTTTTTATCATTGGAGTTAATTTTCTGGGTTAAGGCACTATGAAAAAATTGTCTTTAAATGCAATAAGCAGACTGAAAAGATAACTAAATTGAATTAACACTCACTAGCATAAAAGTCGGAGAAGGCAATGGCAACCCACTCCAATACTCTTGCCTGGAAAATCCCAGGGACGGGGGAGCCTGGTGGGCTGCCGTCTATGGGGTCACACAGAGTCGGACACGACTGAAGCGACTCAGCAGCAGCAGCAGCATAAAACTATGAGTTGTATACATCCCATATAGTTCTCTACACACCAGAAAACTCAAGGGAACCCTATTTACCCTTAAGAAAATCCTGAAAGTGAAAAATCCTTTTATTTTCATCAGAGACACAGCCATGATTTCTTGCTCATAACCAGAATAACTTCAATTAGCAGATATAAGTAAGTTCTTACTTCTTTGGAATTTTATTGGCAAAGCTGTGAAACCACTTTTCACCTCTCTGACAAAAGGTATCATATTCAATATGTGACAAGAAGATATCAGTTACTTTTTAAATTTAGGTTAATGATTCATTTATTTTTACAATGTAAATTAACTGCCTGATGAGACTGACTACCTATGAACTTGACTATTTATAGTGACAATTTTATAATTGAAATAAAAATATCTTAGAAAAAGAAAAGAAGCGTAGCTTTCTAAAACTCTGCTCTAAAACATTACTATATATAAACATTTTTAGATTTTATCTTTCTAAAAAGAAATTACAAAAAAGCTCAAAGTAAACAACGTGCAATGGGGAGACCCAGGCTCTATTCCTGGCTCTCGAAGCTCCCCTGGAGAAGGGAACAGCTACCCACTCCGGTATTCTTGCCTGGAGAATCCCATGGACAGAGGAACCTGGGGGACTACGGTCCATGAGGTTGCAAAGAGTCGGACATGTCTGAGCGACTAACAATTTCACTTTCAAAGTAAATAGCAGCCCAGTTGATAACACTGGTCTAATGTATTGGATGAAGGGGGCGGTTCTCTCTCATTGCTCAAAATTCCACATAACCAGTCTGTTTCCTGTCTTCTAGTTCACAGAGGGCCCATTTCACTAGGACTGGCGATTTCTTTTTCTGATGAATGGGAAAATAGCATCTTCGACAGATACCCACTACAGCCTATCAAAGCACAACTGGAGATTTAACTTCTATCACATCCTTAAAGTTGCATGATGACCATGGTAATATAGACACCTTATGTTATCTCCCTGATAAAGGAAGAAGGCAGAAGGTAAAGGTTATTAAAAACCAAAGACCCTGCAACTCTATCTCACAGGGATTAATGGCTAGTATCCCACCTGTGTGTGTGTGTCTGTACTCAGTGTCCAACTGTGTGTGACCCCATGGACTGTAGCCCAGCAGGCTCCTCTGTCCATGGGATTCTCCCAGGCAAGAATACTGGAGAGGGTTGCCATTCCCTTCTGCAGGGGATCCTCCCAACCCAGGAGTCGAACCTGTGTCTCCTGCGGCTTCTGCATTGGCAGGAAGATTCTTTACCTCTGCGCCACCTGGGAAGCCCAGTATCCCATGGAGTCTGGCTAAAATATAGTTAGTATTCCATCATGGGTAAGTCCTGACTGAGGCACTGCTGCTGAGTAAACTCCCAGAGAGTTTATACAAAGATTGTGATGGCAGAGGTGGGTGATGGGGGGCAGGGCGGGGGGGGGGGGGGGGGCGCGGGTTCTAGTGGAGGGAGGATGGGAATCACTGCCTCCAAGATGCAGAGACCTGAAAACATCTCAAACCACCTCTTGTGTGACTGTGTGCAAGGCTCCATGTGCATGCTGCAAGGAGCTGTTCCATTTCCACATGGGTCCAGGTGCCAGCCAAGCTCAATTCTTTCTTTAAAAAAAAAAAAAAATTAAAAACCACATCTGCACCCACAGTTGTGTCTGCTAATCAATTTCCCTGGAACAGAGAAAGAAGGTACAAAGAAAAAATGTGCCCCTCGTTTATGGGTGACATGCAGGCACCCTTCTAGAGAAAAGAGGCAAGCAAAATGTCTTTCATTATTAGTTTTATACAAAGATTCTTCTATTTGCAGTTTGGCTAGACAGAGAAAATTGAATCTACTTAATTTAATGACCTATTAAAATTGTGTAAAAGTGGTCTCAGAGATAAAAGAAAAGATTAGGATGAACATTTCACCAGGGAAGACAAGTAGGAATGTTTTAAGTGCCACATTTTATTCTAATAAACATCATATGAAACACAGGGATCCTGGTTTCTGTTGGTGAGGTCAAGTCATTCAATATGAGCTATTATTTCCTTGTAATCCACTAGACTGAATTCCAAATTGGAAGTGATTAGTTGTGGAGACACATATTTATTTGTTAATGATCCATGCAGTAAGTCCAAATCTACATCAAGAAAGGAGAGAAATACCAAAAAGGCAGTAGTAGTGAATTCAGATGATGCACACGAGACAGGTGCCAGCTACAGGACTTGAAGAAGCTGGGACTTGAGACCCTCTGAGAAGGCAGACCTTGAGGACAGATCAGCTGTGGATAATTAAAGGCTGGACCAGAATAAAAGAAGATGATCAGGGAGAGCAGGACCTGGGAACAGGCCAGAACAGGCCAATAAGACAAGGAAGGGAGTTCCTGTCAAGAGTGATGAGCAGGCAGAATCTGAGATGGAGAACAGGGACAGAGGCAGGAGGCAGGGCAGAACCAGTAGATGGTTAGCATCAAGGCTCCAAGGGAGCAAGAAGAAAAGCTCCAGTGACAGAGTTGGGCACCATGATGCCTGGCCCTGGCCCTAGGAAAAAGAACAGGGAGAAGGCAGGAGCCCAATGTCTGGGTCCTCAAAAATTCAGGATGTAAAAACTAGACTAGCAGGAAAGCAGAGGATCAAGAAGGAATTTATTACAAAGACACAGAAATAACCTAAATGTCTACTAACACACAAATGGATAAAGAAGTATAAATGGTGTATACATATATATACACAATGGGATACTAGTCAGCCATTAAAAAAGAATGAAACAGTGCCATTTTCAGCAACATGGATGCATCTAGAGATTAGTATACTAAATGAAGTAGCTCAGAAAGACAAAGACAAGTGCCATATGATATCATTTATATGTGGAATCTAAATATAACACAAATGAACCTATCTATGAACAGATCAAAAGCAGGGACACAGAGAATAGACAGTTACCAAGCGGGTGTGGGGTGGGAGAAGGTAGAAGTCAGAGTCTGAGATTAGCAGATGCAAACTGGTACATATAGAATGAATAAACACCAAGGTTCTACTGGATAACACAGGGAACACAAGACATTCAATATCCTGTGATAAATCATAACTGAAAAGAATATGGAAAATGTATATATATGCAGAACTGTTACTTTGCTGCATAGCAGCACTAACACAGCATTGTAATTCAACCAGACCTCAAAAAAATAAATTTTGAAAGGATTTAAAAGATTTTAAATCTTCTAGTTTATAGAAAATATTCAAACTGTAAATATTAAAGAGAAATTAAATGAGACCTAAATACATGATTTGTTACTGTTCAGTCACTAAGTAGTGTCCAGCTCTGCAAGCCCATGGGCTGCAGCACACCAGGCTGCCCTGTCCTTTACTATCTCCCAAAGTTTGCTCAAACTCATGTCCATTGAATCGATGATGCCATCCAACCAACGTATCCTCTCTCACCCCCTTCTCCTCTTGCCTTCAATCTTTCCCAGCATCAGAGTCTTTTCCAGTGAGTCAGCTCTTCACATCAGGTGGCCAAAGTATTGGAGCTTCAGCTTCAGCATCAGTCCTTCCAGTGAATATTCAGGGTTGATTTCCTTAAGTATTGATTGGTTGGATCTCTTTGCAATCCAAGGGACTCTCATCTTCTCCAACACCACAATTCAAAAGCAATTTTTCAGTGCTCAGCCTTCTTTAGATATATCATTTTCATGGGTTGGAAAGGCCAATACTGTAAATTACTTTTCTGCCCAAGTGAGTCAGATTGGGTTTCAGTTTCTTAAGACAGAAGCACCCTGAAGGGTCCAGAAGGGTAGGATTGAGGGTGCCCCTCCCCCATATACCTGATTTCCTTGCCCTCTGTTCATCAAATACACTGCAAGGTTTTCCACTTGTTTATTTTTATTCTGCCCTCCCTTCTCCTGCTACCCAAATCCACTCCTCCAACACAATTACACGCTTTCATAAGTTTCTCTTTATGAAACTCAATTTAAGTTCATTTCTCTTGCCTTGAATTCTATAATATTTTTTGACATATAGTTAGTCTTAATAATGTTTACCAACTGTGTGTGTTATGTAAATATTTGTTATTTTACTTTTCACAACTCATCTCCCCAACTAGAACACTCACTCTAAGACAACAAGTTCTCATAATTTATATTTCTTTGCTTTCCTCTTAATAATGCCTTTCACATAGGAAATGCTCGATGCACATGTAAAAATGTGATTTGTTTTAAACACAATATGTTGCCACAATTAGTGGATAAGAAATAGACAAGTAGAAGCAATAACCCTTATATAAATAACTTTTCCCTTGTTAATTGGAAAAGTATGATAAAGACTAGTCTTGGGAGTCTTACCAACTCCCAAGAATTTACCCAGAAAACTAAGAACTAGAGACTTTACCCAGAAATTCTATAGTCTCAAATCAAAGGATATAGCCATAAGGTTTCCCGGAAAAGCAAACAAAAAGACTCAAGACTTTTGAATAAATTCTGAGTTCTTAGAGCTTTATAATACTAGAGGGATCCAATTAAGTGTACCACCTCCACATGACCTCAAAACACATGAATGGTGGTACAGCAATATTGTTCAGCAAAGAATTGTCATGGAGAAGAGCCTACAATTCCTTAATCAGGGGCCAGAAAGGGGAAATTGTAATAAATTTATGGCAGAAAGCCTTCCATGGGATCACACACACAAAATGAAAGCTCATCCTTCTAAATCCTTCATTCTGAATATGATCCATTACACAAATACTCAGAATGACAATGATAAACTATGAGGCAAAATGCGTAGGATGACAGCCAATGTGTTTTCTCATTTCATTTGTCAAGAACACAGAATAAAATACTTAAAATCAGAAAATTTAGCTTTTAATATAACAAAATAAAAGCCTTCTCCTGGGTTTTCTGGGATTCCTAGAAAATGGATTACGAAAACATCCATAGATTTGTTCCAGGTGTTACCACCCATAATAACTCTGGATTTAAATCTAAAGATGAGAAGGAGCCAGGTCCCGAGACCAGCAGGAACCCAGTCCAAGCACTGATGCTGCTCAAACCAACCAGATTTTCTCTGCCTCACAAAGATCTGTCTACGGTTAGCTTGCCCACAAACATGCAACCATTCCTCTGGGCATAGAGTAGCTCAAGAAAGATACAAGACTTTATTCATCCTACATAGTTCCTCCAACAGAACTAGTGTGTGTGTGTGTGTGTGTGTGTGTGCGCGCGCGCATTTATTTATGTATTTGGGTGTCTATTTTTCAGGTTACCAGTGTTGTCTGTTGTTCCTTGATTATCCAAGTCGTATTTCTACATGTGCATCTCTAATCAGGTGGGATGTCACCATCTCATAGAGAGACTCAATGTCAGTTTCTGAGGGTCCTTTCTCTTGATGTCAGTTTCTGAGGGTCCTTTCTCTTGGACTGTTTCCTCAGAGACAACTCCTACAAACTGTCGTCTGGATGGTACACGCCTTGCTGTCAGTATTGAGATGCAAGGGGTGAAGGGTCTCACATTCTGTGTGATAGCCTTCACTCTATTTTCAGGAAGACCTTTACCCTTCTCCACTAAACTGTAAATGATTCAGAAATCAGAAGGCCATCTGTGGCTCTCATTTCTCCTTTTGAAGATTTTCAATCAGTTCTGTTTTCAGCCCCATCCCAACCCTCATCTTCAGGGAGAATGGCTGCCTCCAAATCCCATCCCTTTCTGGGATTTCATGATTTGATAGACTTGCTTTTCAGTGGCTGCCCCTGGACAGGCTTGGTTCGTTACCAGTCATCTACCAGCTTTCACATCCTAGAATTTCATGTCTCACTCCAGCTTGCTGTTATCTCCTCTCTCATAATCTTTGTTCTTATGGATTTGTGTGTTTTTATCAACCCTCTGTTGTTTTAGCAGTTTCTCAAGAAGTGGATTTTCTCAATTGAGCCAAAAACTCCTAGTTACATTTTATGTAATCTAAAGGGCTTCTATCTGTCTAAACAGCTCCATGCGCCCAACACCCTTCCTCCATCCCCTTCCTAATCCATAGACCAAAAATGCATGACATTGGCAAGATATGAAAAGCACCTTTTCAAAGAAATACATAGTTCTTTGTTTCCCAGGTGACTCAGTGGTAAAGAATCCACCTACCAATGCAGGAGATGCAGGAAATGTGGATTCGATCACTGTGTTGGGAAGATCCCCTGGAGAAGGGAATGGCTACCCACTCCAGTATTCTTGCCTGGAGAATCCCATGGACAGAGGAGACTGGCAGGCTACAGTCCATGGGTTTGCAAAGAGTCAGACACAAACAGGTGATTGAGCATGCACACACGTGTAGTTCTTTATCACTGAGAGCCTGGAACTATCTAACCTTTAACACTTTGTAGATGTTGTTTCGACATTAGTGTGATGTGTAGCTAATGTTATTGCCACATTTATATGAGCTTTCCAGGGTAGAGAATGGCCTATAATAAATGTCATGCAGCACACATTGCTAAAAGTCCTAACACTCCGCCTCCCAGGCTTCCTTTCCATCAACTGTAAAGTGACATGTCACTCAGCTAATGAACTCCGTTTCAACAGGATTTCGCCTCAGTGGTTTCAGGCGAAGATACACAATACCTATAAGAGATACTATTGTTTTACAGAAAGACAATGGGTTTAGAGAATTCAAGATTTGCATTTCAATATAACAAGACTCTGAAGTTGCTCAAGCCCAGAAATATACTGGGATTTACAGACACGTGGGCATGTTAGTGCCAGAACTATTACTGGTGGAGAGTCTACGGTGCTTCATCCGAATGCACTTCCCTCTCAGCCATGCTCGTTCAAATGTTCTCACTCTCTTTTCTACCAAAGGCTTTCCCAACTCACGGAGCTTTGCTCGTTCTTCTGTCTGCATCCACATCTGTCTTTTCCTCCGCATCGTCCCTGCCTTCTCCTGAGGCCCGGCTCTTTCTAATCTAACCCTCCCTATATGTGGGGACTACGCAGTGGAAATGCTGGCTCTCTCGTGTGCCACTTACTTTTTTGAGGAGCCCTAAGGACTGTCTGTCACCTCCAGAGGAAGTCAACACGTCTTAGCAGGCAGGTCTGTCAAAGTTTCCACAATCAGAGCCCATGTACTTGCTCCAGAATAAGCCCTCTCTCCTCACGTCCTTCCTGGTACCCTACACCCTCTGCGCTCACCCCAAAGCTACCCATCTCCTGCTCAAGAGCTGTCACCATCCCCTCAGATATACCCCTCCTCTGCCTCAGTTATTCCCAATTATTTCCCAAGGTCCTCACTATGATCAGTCTCCCAAACAAGACTCTCCCAATGCCACCAGGGCAGGTCAATCTCTTAGGAAATTAATGTGTCACTGTCTTTTGGAAAACAAATCAGACTTTGCCTGGAATTATACTTGACTAGTTTATGTCTGTGACTCACTTCAAATAAAGTGAAACATCCCCAGCATATACAGCTAGCTCCCTGAAAACCTACCGCGGTGCCATGTACATTTATCCAACAAACACTCGTTGGAGGAATGAATCGCTTTTCAACAAGAGTGCATTCCTGTTATCATGGATACACCAAAAGCTCGTATTTGCAACTCTAAACCACTGAGTCTGCTGAACTGCGGTTCTATGAAGGAGCAGTCGGAATCCAGCATTTTCCACACTGACTTGTACTCGGAGCACTGGGCAGCCACCTGGGTCTGAGCAGAGACGCTCAATGCATAGACGACAAACAAGTGAATGATCTGAATTCTTCTTTTCCAAACATTCTAGTCTCCTCATTTCCAAAGGATTGGTATGTCTGTCCTGATTTTGCTGCTGAAAATTTCTTTTCATAGCTTTAAAATATCAGCAGGAGAACTTAAATGGTCCAATCTCCTCCTGTCTCCTCAAGAATCTCACTCCATCAGTTACCTACTCCATCACGCTCATACTCCAGGTGGAGCGCTCTTTCTAGACTCGGATCTGATTTTTCTTAATTTGAGTTTTGGTAACCTCCTGGGTCATCACAAGCCCCTGAGCGGTCGGCTTACTCCCAGTCGATCCACAGAACCCTGAGCTCCAGCTGTGATGAACCACCTGCTAACCCCTAATCATGCCAAATCCTATCCTGTTACCCAGACATGTTTCCTGTTGCCTCTTCCCTGAACACTCACCTCTAGTATGTTACCCTGGTCCTCCTGCTAGACATGTGTGCATCTGTGCTCTCTTCTGTCCTCTTATCAACCACTAGATTCTGACCTTAAATTCCCCCTGAAAGCTACTCATTGAGTCATGAAACTAGGTGAGTCACATTTCTGAACAATCACTAGGTCCTGTACTTCTAGCCCCCCAAACATTAAAGAGAAATACAGAACTAAACTCAGTGATAACTTGAACACATTTCTATCTCAGTTGCTTTGGTTTTTCGTGACTCCCTTACAATTCTCTCTATTGGTAAATAAAAATGGAAGAGAAATTTACAAAACAAAGTTTACCTGGAGGTTTGTTGTTGCTGTTCAGTTGGTAAATTGTGTCCGACTCTTTGTGACCCCGTGGACTGAAGCACACCAGGCTTCTCTGTCCTTCACTATCTCCTGGAATTTGCTCAAACTCATGTCCATTGAGTCGGTGATGCCAACCAACCATCTCATCCCCTGTCACCTCCTTCTCCTGCCCTCAATCTTTCCCAGCATCAGGGTCTTTTCCATTGAGTCAGCTCTTCACATCAGGTGGCCAAAGTATTGGAGCTTCAGCTTCAACATCAGTCCTTCCAATGAATATTCAGGACTGATTTCCTTTATGATTGACTGGTTTGATCTCCTTGAAGTCCAAGGGACTCTCAAGAGTCTTCTCCAACACCACAGTTCAAAAACATCAATTCTTTGGCGCTCAGCCTTTTTTATGGTCCAGCTCTCAGAGCCATTCACGACTAATGGAAAAACCTTAGCTTTAACTATACAGACCTTTGTCAGCAAAGTGATGTCTCTGCTTTTTAATGTGCAGTTTAGGTTTATCAAAGCTTTCTTCCAAAGAGCAAGGATCTTTTAAATTTGTGCCTGCAGTCATTGTCCTCAGGGATTTTGGAACCCAAGAAAATAAAATCTGTCACTGTTTCCACATTCCCCACATCTATTTGCCATGAAGTGATGGGACCAGGTGCCATGATCTTCGTTTTTTAAATGTTGAGTTTTAAGTCAGCTTTTTCACTCTCCTCTTTCACCTTCATCAAGAGGAGCTCTGAAGGAAGGTCAACCATATAGCCATCTGCTTGTTAATCAAGTTTTTACATGAAAGTAAGTTTTATAGATAATGTGAAAATAAATTTAAGAAACCTATTCTTTAAATTTATCCAAAGCATTACTCTTTCAACTCCCCAGTTGAAAAGCAGTTTACCTACCCATCCTCTTCTGACTCCTTTGACCTTCTCTCCCTTATTGGGCTCCAAGTCCACTGGCCTCTGATGAAGAATGCTACTCCTCAAGGCTTAGCACCAGCTCTTCCCTCTGCCTGGGAAGTTCTTCCCTGGATACTCACTATCTTACTTCCTCATCTCATCCATGTCTTTGTTCAAATGCTCCCTTCTCAGTGAACCTTACCTTAACCAACTTGCCACATCCTGCCTCCACACCCACCTAGCCCCTCCACTTTCTACCTCCCTTTTTTTGCTCTTTGCCGGAGTACTTACCACCTCTGACATCTATACCCACTTGTCAAGCTTATTGTTTATCAGCTGCCTCCCTCTGCCATAAAATGTAAGCTTCATAAAAGCAAGATCTTTGTCTTGCTCTTGGAGCTGAGCTTCCAAAACACCACCCACCACTGTAGGAGCTCAATACTTACTGAATGAAAGATTGAATACTATAAACTGGATTTTCTGAGATTGTAGATAAAGGCAGAGTTTGATGAAAAGGAGGTGACACAGGGAGGAATGAAGAACCAGCAAATTTAGGGTTCTTTTCTCTTTTCCCCACCACTTCCTGATTCAGGCTGCTTCTTCATCCTTCCAAAAATGAGAAACAAGGAAAGAAGCTTGAAGATAAGGAAGAAGAAGGAAGCAAAATGGTAGGATGAGAAAGAGGGAAGGAAAAACTTCAAAGAGGCTCATCTGGAGAGGGGTGGAATGAAGTTGAAATCTTCCAACAAAATAGTGAGCCGCAATCCACCTTCCTCAGTTTGTCTCTTGTTCTGATGAAAATGAAACTGAAAGATATTTTTAAGGCCCAATAAAACTGTGTGATTTAAACAGACACCACTAACTGTCAGCAAGCAACAGAAACGTCCTTGGGGCACCATAACCTATTTTTCAGTCATTTAGATAGTAAAACCACTCCATCACCTCTACATTCAACAC
Organism: Odocoileus virginianus; assembly: GCF_023699985.2. Taxonomy (NCBI): domain Eukaryota; kingdom Metazoa; phylum Chordata; class Mammalia; order Artiodactyla; family Cervidae; genus Odocoileus; species Odocoileus virginianus. The sequence goes on from NC_069707.1 coordinate 14,563,661, forward strand.
ACTGGCAAGAACAAATGAGGACTTTTTCTCCCAGTCTTCGAATAATACTTCTCACTAGTATAATATATTAGTAATAGAAATCTCATCAATGTTTTTAAAAAGAGAAGCCTAATAATTGGAGAAGGAAACGGCAACCCATTCCAGTATTCTTGCCTGGAAAATCCTATAGACAGAGGAGCCTGGTGGGCCACAGTCCGCGGGGTCGCAAAGAGTCAGACATTACTGAGCCACTAAGCAGCAGTCTAATAATGCTCAGTTCTTTGCTCACCAAAAACAATCCAATATTTTTAATTACTCTGCTGGTACTCCATAAGCCCTTATTAAGTGCTGGTCTCTGTGCTAGGTGTTGTAGCAGTAAGATGACGAGATGTGACTTTTAGTTGCAATTCAATGTTGTGTTTCTCATCGTATAAAGAGATCGATATCATGCTTCCTCTCCAGATAGAACCCTCTGGAAAGAATTGGCCTCCTCTGTACATCCTATTACTGATTCATAGAAGTGGAGACGTATATTTGTATATTCTCACCACCACCAAGACATTTTTGTTGAATTTCATTTTCTCTTTTCATACTGTGAAACCAATAGATTTTTCATTTCTTCTACAAATGCAAAGTGTTACAACATTTTGTTATAATGTTTTATAAAATTCATTCATTCACCAAATATTCAGAGTGCTTCTAGATACCAGTTAGATTCTATGGTTAAGATGGTGAATGATAAGGAAAACATTTTCTTAAAAACTCTCTCCAACAAAGAGATTTTTTCCAAGACACTATTATTCCAATTCCTTTCAAAAAATAAATTTTATTGACTTCTTACCATTATAAAAATAGAGGGTGGGATGATATGAGAGAATAGCATTGAAACATGTATATTATCAAGTGTGAAACAGATCGCCAGCCCAGATTGGATGCATGAGACAAGTGCTCAGGGCTGGTGCACTGGGAAGACCCAGAGGGATGGGGTGGTGAGGGAGGCAGGAGTGGGGATCAGGATGGGGAACACATGCAAATCCATGGCTGATTCATGTCAATGTATGGCAAAAACCACTACAATATTGTAAAGTAATTAGCCTCCAACTAATAAAAATAAATGAAAAATAAATAAATAAATAAATAAAAATAATGCATGATCGACATGGAAAAGTTGGGAAATAAAAGTGGAAGAAGCTGAAATTATTCATCCATAGTCCACCAGGATCAACTAATGTCAATGGTTTGACACATTTCCTTCCAGTTTTATTCCTCTTACTGGATTATTTTTATTCTAAAAGAAAATATAACAAGAAAGATATGAGGCCAAACCTGTATAAAGAAATTAATCCTGTCAAATAAACCAACACAAGGTCTAAACAAATGTAAAGACCACAAAACTGTCAAATCACTGAAAATTAGAATATATACATATAAGTTAATTATAACTAAAAATCAGTATATTTTGCTTTTATTTGATTATTTTTAATAGAATTCCTTTAAAATACATATGGAACTCTCTCTCTCTATATATATATATGGAAAACTATATATGTTGAAAACTAGACCAAATTAAGAAGAAGAAGAATGTAGGGGAGAGGCTTTAACCTGCCAGACATTAAAACAAATTACACAGCTATTATATACAAAGCAATATGTCCCAGACCTGGCAATAGATAAATAGAGAAAAAATTTTAAACACATATGAGTATATGTGAAAATTTAATTTACTAGAGAAAAGACAGTTTACTGACTATGTGGTGTTTAAACAATTGGCTATCCATCTAAAAGAAAATACAGTTAGAACCGCAAGCTTTATAGAAAAATAAATTCCAGATGGGAAAATACTAAAATATTTTAAAATAGAAAAAATAGAATTTAGAATTTAAATTAGAAGCAAATTTAAGAAAATTAGTGGGGAGATCTTGTAAAATAAGATAGGCAATCCAGATTCTGTAAAGAAAGAGAGATAAATGTGATGTCATAAGATTTTTTAAAATTCTGTGGAGGCATCCCAGAATTTTAGAAACAAAAGCAAAAATAAACAAATGGGACCTAATGAAACTTAAAAGCTTTTGTACAACAAAGGAAACTATAAGCAAGGTGAAAAGACAGCCCTCAGATTGGGAGAAAATAATAGCAAATGAAGCAACAGACAAAGGATTAATTTCAAAAATATACAAGCAACTCCTCCAGCTCAACTCCAGAAAAATAAATGACCCAATCAAAAAATGGGCCAAAGAACTAAACAGACATTTCTCCAAGGAAGACATACGGATGGCTAAAAAACACATGAAAAGATGCTCAACATCACTCATTATCAGAGAAATGCAAATCAAAACCACAATGAGGTACCATTACACGCCAGTCAGGATGGCTGCTATCCAAAAGTCTACAAGCAATAAATGCTGGAGAGGGTGTGGAGAAAAGGGAACCCTCTTACACTGTTGGTGGGAATGCAAACTAGTACAGCCGCTATGGAAAACAGTGTGGAGATTTCTTAAAAAACTGGAAATAGAACTGCCATATGACCCAGCAATACCACTTCTAGGCATATACACCAAGGAAACCAGATCTGAAAGAGACACGTGCACCCCAATGTTCATCGCAGCACTGTTTATAATTGCCAGGACATGGAAGCAACCTAGATGCCCATCAGCAGATGAATGGATGAGGAAGCTGTGGTACATATACACCATGGAATATTACTCAGCCGTTAAAAAGAATTCATTTGAATCAGTTCAAATGAGATGGGTGAAACTGGAGCCCATTATACAGAGCGAAGTAAGCCAGAAAGATAAAGACCATTACAGTATACTAACACATATATATGGAATTTAGAAAGATGGTAACGATAACCCTATATGCAAAAAAAGAAAAAGAGACTCAGATGTATAGAACAGACTTGTGGACTCTATGGGAGAACCCGGGGGTGGGATGTTTCAAGAGAACAGCATCGAAACATGTATATCTAGGATGAAACAGATCACCAGCCCAGGTTGGATGCATGAGACAAGTGCTCAGGCCTGGTGCACTGGGAGGACCCAGAGGGATGGGGTGGAGAGGGAGGTGGGAGGGGGGACTGGGATGGGGAGTGCATGTAAATCCATGGCTAATTCAATGTATGACAAAAGCTGTGGAGTAATTGGCCTCCAACTAAGAAAAATAAATGGGAAAAAAAAAATGTAAAAAAAAAAAAATAAATAAAAAAAAAATAAAATTCTGTGGAGGAAGAAAATTTTAAAATAAAATCAAAGAACAAATTGCTGAAGGGGAAAGATCTTAGTAACTAACATAATCTTCAAAATCTATAAAATTCAAGAGGCTTTAAAAATTAATAAGAAAAAAAGCAACCATATAAGGGGCCAAGGATACACCTAGATAATTGACAGATAAGGAAATCCATAGGAATCATAATAATATAAATAGATGCTCAACCTCATTAGAAGTCAAGAAAACTTAAATTAATAAGGCCTACTCATTAGATTAGCAAAACTTAGAAAGTAGAGAAATAGGAGAGTTGGTGGAAATGTGAGGAAAATTATATTTTCAAACATTGTTAGTATGTGATTTGCTATTATATTTTTAGAAAATAATATGAGAAAACCCATTAAAATTTAAAAATACACATATCCTTTGAATCAGTAATTTTACTTCTGGGAATTAGACCATAAAAATAAAACCACCAAGAGCTAAGAATATGTGTCTATAGATATTTGTGGTGAAAACATTTTTTATGTGTTGAACACTATTCACAACAGAATGCCTATTAATAGCAGAATACCTGAGTAAATTTTAGCAAATTCATACACCATACAACTATGGAAGAGAATAAGGTATCTTTCTCAGACTCAGAATCTCCAAGATGTATTTCAAAGTGAGAAAATCAAGACAGAATAATACACATACACATACACACACACATACACACTCATGCATGTACTGTGTATATAGCCTGATCCACATTTTAAGATAAGTAGGAACCATTCCCTTGTGTAATAGTGTATACTGCAGTGTGTGACCATGGAGAAATGCATAGAAGAACACACCACGCTGTATTCACTGGTTTCTCTGAAGGAGTGTGGGCAAAGCAAAAAAGAAAGGAAAAAGGAAAGAAGAAAGACAAAAAATAATAGAAACTACACATGACAGAACAACAAAAGAAAATGTAGGAAATAAAATTCTATCCATTATCTTAATAGAAATAATGAATAATAGGGTAAGCTCATGGACAAGGACCAGGGGTAATGTGGCCAAATAAAATAATAATTTGATTTCTAGGTGGGATTAAGACAAATTTAGCTTGGAATCTTTTAGGAGAGTTTCTGAAATATAATAATATTTCAGAAGGAAATAAGAGAAATCTGGCAGTACCCTTCAAGAACCTTAAAAGTAACTTGGATCTTTGACCCTATATTTTCACTTTTAGGAATTATTTTTAAGGAAAAAAAGAGAGCTGCAGAAAAAATGCATGCTGCAACACCTGAGTAATTAAATAAATTCTACAAGATAAAACATAATTTCAATTTGCAAAATCCATACTGTGTGTATGTGTTTATACATATGTGTGCAGATTTTGTATATATGTTATACACAAATACTATACAAATATGTTAATGAAAATCCAAGATACAACATAATTTTAATCCATAAAAGATATACTTTGTGTATGTATATGTAATAAGTATGATTTTTGCAAATGGAAATTTGTGTTGTATTTTGGGTTTTTTTTTTTAACATTATGGGGTTTCCCAGGTGACCCTGGTGGTAAAGAACCTGCTTGCCAATGCAGGTAGACATAACAGAGACCGGTTCAATACCTAGGTTAGGAAGATCGCCTGCAGGAGGGCACAGCAACCCACTCCAGTGTTACTGCCTGGAGAATCTGATAGACAGAGGAGCCTGGCAGGCTAAAGTCCACAGGGTTGCACAGCGTCAGATATAACTGAAGCAACTTAGCACACACACATTAACATTACACTGTGATATTTTTAAATTCTTATTTAATAGACAAATATATGCAAATAATTACATGTACATATACATAAATGCTAAGCAAAGACTACAAGAAAACATATTAAAATATTGTTAGTGATTTCTACAGCTGGGGAGTCGGTGATTCTTATTTACAAATACAGCTTTATTCTTTATTTTTTTCAAAGCAGGTTAAAACTAACATGCATTCTACAATATGCACACACAAGAACTGGTTTTAAATGGAAGCAAAAGAAAGGCAAAGAATTAATCGAAATATGAAAAATGGCACTTCTAGACAATTCAACGTTCAGAATCATAACCTTCTTCCAAAGCTCCCCAACATTAGAAACTAGTGCCAAGGCTCTCAGCAACCTAACCCTGAGTCTACATTTCCTGGACAAAAGTCAAAGCCCAGTGTCCCCTACTTGCCCCTCAAGTAGCATCTATAGGATTTGAGGATACTACACATGCTCAAATTTTGAGGATGAATCACACACATAGCCAGTGCCCAGAGATGCTACACAGAAAGCCTTCCTATGAAAACCAGCGACATCATCTTGCATACTACCCTTACTGAACTTCTCACTTCTCTGCCTTTTGGCTAAGATAAAATGTAGTATGGGTGCTTCCCTGGTGGCTCACTGGTAAAGAATCCACCTGTTACTGCAGGAGGTGCAAGAGAGGTTCAATTTCCAAGGAGCCTGGTGGGCTACAGTCCATGGAGTCACAACGAGTTGGACACGACTGGACATTAGTGAATAACATTCGTAGTTTATTTCTTCAGATTTCCAGTTAGAGCAGATATCTCTAGTTCCATCTGAGCTCTCACAATTGGGAACACTTCTTCTGTTCTTTCTCCGTTGGTTTTCCTCCTGGGTAGAAAGATTTCAGCTGAATCGTAAGGGAAAGGCCCTGGTGTTAAGACAGACAAGTCTGTAGCGAAGGGAGCTAGTGACGTCTCGTGTCACGGCAAGGACAACCAATAGGCTCAGTTCTTATCCCAGAAAACCTTCCCTAACAGGCCAACAAGCTAAACATTAACCCAAGACACTGACAAAGATTCCAGGCTACATCTTGTTCCCATGGTCTAGTAGGATTGAAGAAAGATTAACAGAAACACGGGTGGATTTCTTTAAAACACACCAGCCAATCTCTTCTGTTGCCAAAGCAATTGCAAGAACTGTGGTCGACATACCTGTGCTGAGCAAATTCAAGAAACTCTTTTGAAAATCTTTTTAGTACTCAACTAGCAGAAAAGTTCCCTTCATGACACAGTGTTGTCATGGCAAAGGGGCTTGCGTAACTCAGTTGAAGCTATGAGCCATGCTCTACAGGGCCACCCAAGATACACAGGCCACAGTGGAGAGGGCTGACAAAATGTGGTCCACTGGAGGAGGAAATGGCAAAGCACTCCAGTATTCTTGCCTTGAGAACCCCATGAACAGTACGAAAAGGCAAAAAGATACGACACCAGAAGATGAGCACCCCCAGGCTGGAAGGTGTCCAATATGCTACTGAGGAAGAGTGGAGGGCAATTGGTAATAGCTCCCGAAGGAATGAAGCGGCTGGGCCAAAGCAGAAACAACGCTCAGTTGTGGAGTGTCTAGTGGTGAAAGTAAAGTCTGATGCTGTCAAGAACAATATTGCCTAGAAACCTGGGATGTTAGGTCCATGAATCAAGGTAAATTGGACGTGGTCAAGCTGGAGATGGCAGAAGTGAACATCAACATCTTAGGCATCAGCGAATGGGATCACAAAGAGTCGGACA